>NW_020175686.1:1741813-1994864 GCF_003031525.2 Neophocaena asiaeorientalis asiaeorientalis | reverse complement strand
TATATATATAATATGTTTATACATATACATGTATATATATACATTTATATATACACATGTACATATATATCAGTACTGTTTTGTAAATATAATTCTAGTGAAATACAGATAAAGGCTTGGATTTGTTTCTTGGGAAATGGGGAGTGATTGAAACAATTTGTAAGAAGTTAAGGGACTTGATCAGCTTTCAGTTTCAGAAAGCCAACGCTGCTGAGGTACGGAGCAAAAGATTGGAAAACGTCTTTCCTTTTTTCATACTTGATGTTTACAATCTCTGTACCCCCAGTTCTCACTTCCACTCCACGCTCTGTCTCTAATGTCGGTGCTCGCTACGTTGAGCTATTTTTATTTCCCCCCAAAGCAGGACCATGAACCCCTTGGAGCCTCCACACCACACCCAGCCTTGGCTGTGCCCCCTTCAGGACGTCGCTTAAGGGGCATTTCCTCTGATACTGCTTCTTAAACTGCCAAGGCTGGGTTAAGGATCCTGCTTAATATACAAAACTCTGTTGAATGTAACAGTACAGCAATTGCATTTTAACATCTCTATCTCTCACTCATATTTGGGCACTAGAACCTCTTATTCATCCTACTTCTTCGTGCGTTGTTGAAAATGCCTAACACCTGGTTAGGACAGGCATTCAGGGACCTGACAACCAACATGAACGTGGCTTTCTCTTCCCCGCCCCCGCCCCCTGGTCTTAGCCTCTCTTGACAGGGTGCGGTTTGGGAGTATGCATGTCTTGGCTTTCTGAAGTATGGGAAAGCAGCAGTGGTGAAGCCCAGAAGCCAGCTGGTGGGAAATTTTAATAGGTGGCCAGACATGGCTGTCGGGCAATCAGAAATTCTCCTGGCTTCAGCATTGAAACAAGGTCCAGGACACCCCTGCTGTAACAGGCATTACAACTTAAGTTTATTTATTATGGGGATATGGGAAATTCCCAAGAGAACAGAAAATGGAATGGGAGCTTTGGGGGTCTCTGAGCGGTGATTGTTTACTAAAATGAAGGAAGTCATTTTCAAAACCACACAGAACTGCAGCTGAGCATCAGTGCTGCTTATACCGTCAATTCAGAGGGCACAAAAGGCAATCAGCTCACATTTATGGAAGGATGGAAAAGAGTAAGAGAATGAGACAGGGAGAAAGAGAGGGCTAGAGGGAAATATTTTACCAAATTTCAAGAAATAAATGGGAAAAAAAGGATCTGCATCGTAAGTTCAAGCACACGGTCCACACTTGCACACGCAGGGCTAGGGCTCTCTGTTTCTGCATCCGGCATTAATGTAAAATTGAGCTTGTTGTCAATGTCATTAAATCCAATTTCCTTTCTACCCTCTGCCCCTGGTAGAGCTGGATGTATTTTACTGACTATGAATGAATATGTATATTTTTTTCAGAATTTTATAAACACAGAAATTAACACGTAAGTGTAATTTTACAAGGAAGTAAAATGTATAATGCCTGCATTGAGCGCTTGTTTTTTGTGGTTGCAAACACACTTCTACATATTGGGGGTGTGAGGAATCCTTGGGTGTTGGAACATTAATCTCAGAGACTACAGTCAATAGAGCAAGTACACTGAGACAGCGAGTACAGACCCCATGTAGAAGAGGTAGGCTGGGCTGGCCCTTGGAGAGAGAGGGTCAGTGTTTTAGAGGAGAGAGAACAAGAGGAAAAATAAAGAAATGAGTTCAGAAAAGAAATCCTATCACATGGCTTCTGAAGGCCATTGCAAGGAGTTTAGATTAGTTTTATTATAAGTTTAACAGGTTACAGTTGTATATTATAAGCAAACCATGTATATGTCCAAGTGTATTTGACATTAAGTCATCCATATACCCAGAAAACTTGTAGCTATGGTAATCTCTGTAGAGATAAATTAGAAATGATTTAAATTTTCCTATCATGGAAAATTATATACAGGTTTATATTCAGTAACATATTAGTAAATCCTCAAGTTAAATGCAATTCAGTTTGTAAAATGTCAAAAAAGATGGACCATAGTGAAGAAGCAATGTTTGAAATATTGTTTAAATCTCCATGTAGTTAATTCAAAAATAAACATATAGCAAATCTCCCCCTAAACAATATTTTAAAAAACAAAACTGTCTAAATATACTTAACCTACCATATAAGTGTTATATTTTATAATAGCTCATACAGAAGGAGACAACACTATGATCATAATTAGAGAAAATGTGTTATTAGATGAAAAACAAAATATCAGAAGTGGTCTAGCTAGAATAAGTATGGAACCAAGAATAGGACAGAGTTTGTTATCTAGGTTGAAATAAGGATTAGTATTACAAATAAGGGCTTTGGAAAAAATGAGACGGCTTGACTTTTTAATGAACATTTCTGTTTTCTTTATATAATGTTCTATTCCCCCAAACCTAATACCTACCTACAAGTCTGTCTGTGAGAGTAAGTAGAAAAGATGAATTATGAAAGTTTTCTTGAGACCTCTCTTCTTTACTTTGCCATCCCTCTGTGAGGGGTACTGTTGGGGGCATAGTCTCCAAGCTTCTTGCTACTTCTAATTTTGGGGTTAGGAGATAACTAGAAGAAAATGTAGAGCTTATAAGACTTTATCAAACATTACAAAAGAGACCCCAGGAAAAAGATCTTTTAGGGAATTCCCTGGCGGTCCAGTGGTTAAATAAATAAATAAATAGAATTATAAAAAAAGTCTTTTACATTTCAAGGGGAGTCAGTGGTGTTCAATAGCATTCAGAGTGACACTTGGCTGGGGAGTTAGTTTCTTCGGAAGGGAAATTTGATTTCAGCGGCTTCGAGGGGGCATACTGTGTACCTTACAGCAGCAGCCACAAACTTTTTGGCACCAGGGACTGGTTTCATGGAAGAGAGTTTTTCCACCGACTGGACGGTGGGGTGATGGCTCAGGGGGTAATGCGAGTGATGGGCAGCGGCAAATGAAGCCACTCACCTCCTGCTGTGCAGCCTGGTTACTCACGGCCGTGGACCGCGGTATGGTCCATGGCTCCGGGGTTGGGGACCCCTGCCTTATAGCATGTATTGATCTCTGCAGCCCAGCATGGCAAGTTCATGTTGTGGATTTCTGGGAGATGAGACATAATCCCCAGATTCAAGGAGCTTATCTAACACTCTGTTAATTAAACATCTGAAGGAATAAACATGAACATTTGAAGAAAAAATAGATACCATTGGTATGTAGGATACATAATGCTAAATAGTCTATTTAAATACAATCATAGCATTTTACCACTAAAATGGACCTGAATGATTGACACCAAAATTTTAATTTTGAAAAGTGGTTAGTTCTTTTCAGAAAGTCAATTAGAGTTGAAGTTACTGAGTCCAAGCTCGTACTGCTTGCTGCAGGTCAGGCCAATAAATAGAGAGACAAGATGTTAGGGCAAGAAATGGTGACTTTATTCAGAAGCCAGAATATCAAGAAGATGGTGTGCTACTGTCCCAAAAACCCATTGTGCCAGAGTTAGAATTCAGGCTTCTTTTATGGTAAAACGGGAGGGGGTGTGGTGGGTTGTTGAAAACTTCCTGGTGCCAGAATCCTTTGTTCTTGCAGCTGTCCATGTAGATCTGGTCACAGTGTTCCTATAGATCTCCAGCAAGACAAATATTATTCTCTGTTCTGCAACTTTTTATCTCTATATAAGTGGAAAAGTGTTATATCTTTAAAGGTCAGAGCCTTGAGAATGGGCTATCCTGTATCCTGTATATTTCAGGCTATAGGCAACATTCTTTCAGTTATTCTTGTAGCAATAACAATAGAATACAAAGCTTAAAGTAAGAGAGAAAGATCCGCTATGCAGTCAGATTTGTTCCTCCCTATTACACTGATACATACTGGTCAAATAAATTATTCTGGTTGTCATTCCTTTTTTTTTTTCTTTCTCTCAGTTTTAAATGTTTATTTCACCATTTTTAGCCTCAAGCAGTGATTCACATCTAAATGGTGTTCAATAAACTTTAATTTAATGTAATTAATTTGTTCATTTGGAAGAAATCCCCTGGAAAACTGAACTTACAACATTCAAGATCTACCTTAAAACTCCCACGAAGTCTTTGAGACCTGGAATCTGTATTTTTTAAAAATTTGAAGTGTATAAAATATATATAAGGACTTCCCTGGTGGCGCAGTGGTTGAGAGTCTGCCTGCTGATTCCGGGGACACGGGTTCGTGCCCCGGTCCGGGAAGATCCCACATGCCGCGGAGCGGCTGGGCCCGTGAGCCATGGCCGCTGAGCCTGCGCGTCCAGAGCCTGTGCTCCGTAGAGGGAGAGGCCGCAACAATGAGAGGCCCGCGTACTGCAAAAAACAAACAAACAAACAAAAATATATATATAATATAAAGATATAGAACATATACATATGCATCTTTAAGTATATAAATGCACTGATTAATCAGGGAATATTGCAAAACTTTTTCAAATGTTCTGATAACAACTCCAGGTTTTGAAATAGAGGAGCAATGAAACAGTTTTTAGTGGCTCCTATGGAAATATCTATCTACGTCTCGTTAGCACAATTTCCACCAGTACTGTGAATTTAAAGAATTTCTTACATCAGCAAAAGAAGACATTTCATGAGTCTTGGAGAGGGACATTTTACATTGAAGCAAAATGAACATCACAATTTTGTATTCTCTATTTTCATTACTCAATTTTTTAAAAATACAAAGCATTTCACTTCTCAAAACTGTATGGAATCACTTGAGGGTGGAATAAAAGAGATTGATGCCTGATGGCAGTCCTGAGGATGGAAAACAGTTGTTACACCTGCTGTTTCTCTAAGAGATGAATGAGGATAACATTTTGATCTATTTCTGGGTTTGTGTAAAGGTCCTTTTAATAGAGCACCCAATAAAATATAGTACTATTCCTTAAATCTACTTTATTCTTCCAGAATAAGTGAGGTAAAGAATTTACTTAGAAATCAGACGGGAAGAAGGATATTCTGAGTTTTAGGCCTTACATTATTCACTTGAGAAAAAAGTATATCTTTTTCTCTATATATTAATATATAAATGAAATGGATGTTAACCTGAGACTTTACAAATCCAATATAACAAGCCTTGCTTTTTACACAGTTTTAAAATGAGTTTAGAGTATGGATTTGAAAACTTTGTTACCATCTGAAAAAAAAAAATTAATCCCCAGGGAAAAGGTATTAGAGAAAGCAGGAACTTTGCATGCAAAATTAAGTGCCACCAAATGCTTTTGTGAAAGGAATAAAATAAGTACGGGGTTTTCTTGTATTTAAGTAATGAGGAGAGACAGCCTCTTTGATTTAATTGCTTAATACTGGTATGTTTCTGTCAAATAAATTTTCCAGGAAGAAAAGTATTGTCCCACCAGTAGTTATTTTAGTATTAAATGTAAAGGGAAAAAGACATTGTATTTTATCATATATACCAGTACCTTTCAGCCATTTGATTTTGTTCAGTAATTGCAGGTCATGATGGGATATTATATAGCATTTCCTTGCATTAGATTCTCTGAGAGATGAGTCAGGTATAAATTATTCAAGATTCAAGTATTTACTATTTACTTTATGTTACTAGGACCCAGTGTGCTTTTAGCATTTAATCTTCCTCCTTAATCTATTTTTAAAATATTTGTCTTAAGAGCTTTTATGTAACTTTCTGTTGCTACAAAACTTAAAAATTACTGAATTTGAGTGGAGACACATTGCCTATTTAACACATAAAATTAAATGTCGTGTTAGAATGGAGAGGGATTGTCTTCATTTCTTACAAGTATTTGAAGCAACTCTAGCTGAAGTCTAAGGACAAGGAATCTTCAAGGACACACAGAATTAGTGTCATGCTTACTCTACATATGTACTGTCCCCGAGATGCTCACATCTTTATTTAAAAAAATCATATAACTCTTGCAAGCACATAAGTGGACATGCAGTAGATAGCTTGGATCTCAAATAAACTTAATAAATGATCAAAGAAGGTAAATAGTCCATAAAAGAAAAATTAAAGTGAAAAATATTTTATTATATTTTTTTATATCTGTGGTGACACTATGATGGTAAAGACTCATCAGCTTGGGTGTTTGTCTTAAGTTCTAAAAGGATTTATGTAGTGTTCCGACAGCCACTGGAATCTATAGTACAGGGCTTCCCTGGTAGCACAGTCATTGAGAATTCGCCTGCCAGTGCAGGGGCGAACATGAGTTCGAGCCCCGGTCCGGGAAGATCCCACATGCCGTGGAGCAGCTAAGCCCGTGCGCCACAACTACTGAGCTTGCGCTCTAGAGCCCACGAGCCACAACTACTGAGCCTGAGTGCCACAGCTACCGAAGCCCGTGCACCTAGAGCCCGTGCTCCGCAACAAGAGAAGCCACCAGAATGAGAAGCCCACGCACCACAATGAAGAGTAGCGCCCACTTGCCGCAACTAGAGAAAGCCCGCGTGCAGCAACGAAGACCCAACGCAACCAAAAATAAATAAGTAAATAAATACATAAATAAATTTATTTTAAAAAAAAGAATCTATAGTACAGTCCATTTTTTTCCCCAATGCCTTAGTGGTAAGTCAAATCCTTGCACATTAAACTGTTGTTTTGACATGTACATGTAAAACTAGATAGAAATAAAGTGTCTTGCAAAATAGTTTATGTTGTAAACACTGAAGAAGTTAAGCACTGATGGTTTATTTGTGTTGAGGAACGGGGAATATTGTTGATGTAAAGTCTACACAGGTTCACAGGGAGTTGATGACAGTAAGAGTGTCAAGAAATGTGCTTAAAAATACATAAAGTATGCTGGTACTATGCCTGCATCTATATGAATACACAAATTTACCAGCTACCAATTGCCAATCAACAACCTAATCCAAATTTTGGCAAATAAAATGTGCTCAATCAGTATTTGCCAAAGCAAAATTTGTCACATTCTATGTCTGCACTTAAAGAAGAAAAAGGAAAAAAGTGGGGGAGGGCTGTGGAGGAAGCTAGAAAAGAAAGAAAATAAAAAGCTTTGCTCAGTTTGTCTTTGATTATTATAACTAAGAAGAATGAATTGTAGCAGAAAAATGTCATCTCTCCATAAAGTACCACTTGGTCAAATAATTTTCTAGGCTTTGATCATTTTTTGAGAATGCATTTAAAAATTGCCCTAAACTATATGTGGTTCTGAAAAGATACGAGAAACTGGGAGTTACTGATTAAATATAATGGGTTGCCTTGACATTAGGAAATGAGCCCTGATAAGGAACAGATGACATGCCAGTCAGCCTTCCTTAGAGCAAACAACATTGCTTTGAAAACCTGAGAGGGTATTTCTAGTTCTAGAATATTCAAATTGGACCTTCAGGTTAATTGTGACTTACATTAAATGGTGGCCCTTCAGCATATTTCCTGGAAAATAGTTGAAAGTGAATCTGACATGGCGTGGCCGACTCAAAATCTTCTGGTAATGATGCCAACTGAGGCATCTTTGAGAAGTTATTTTGACACATAGCTGTTATAATTATCTTGAAAATAACCATTCTTCAGTATTACACCAAACATATTAAAAAAATACCAGAAGTTATATTTAAAAAATACAGTTAGGTCATAGGTGCCATACTTCTGATATGGATTAACTCTTTTGCAGTTTCCTCACATGGTTACTTAGTCATCCCTTATTCATCGTGACATAGTTTATTTGTGTGCCCAAAAACGAATGGGAGGAAGATGGACAGAGTTATAGACAGTATGTCCAGAAGCCTCTTTTACTTACAAAATAACCTTAAAAAGTAGAGCACAAGGTCAAATATTCTGTACACACTGTTCTATCAAGTGTGTTATTAAAACGCAAAAAATGGCAACAAGAATACAGAGTACAGATTCACAGCAGTGTATTATTCAGCAGTGGTTTTTTTTGTTTTGGTTTTTCCTAGCCTTGGGTCTATACTGTTGAGTAATTTTTCCTAATTAGATTTCATGAAAGAATCTCTCAGTGTACTAAGTGGAGCCTAGATTCCCAAAACTGACCTGCTCATTTTGCTTGTCAGTAGATTACAGAAACGGAGAAAAAACGATCCTGGGAAACCTCATATTTTTAATGACAATCACAGCCACATTTTTGTCACAGAATAACTAGTTAAAAGAAATAGCAATTTGCACAAATACTTTTCGATTTTTCCATTAATTACTTAGTTGGTGATCTGGACATATAATCTATTCTTTAGTGTTTTCTCCTTTAAATACTGTCATTCATCTGTTTTCCTCTTTGACTGGAAGCTGAAACGTACTTTTTTGGTGTTCCTTGATTATTCATTCATCAAAGAAGAAGGGCTGCATAACTGGCTCATCTTTCCTCTGTTGAGGAAGTAGAAATGTTTCCCTCTGTGATCTCTATATTCTGATTTTTTCTCTATTACTTTCATAAGAAAAAGAAAAATCAATCCCTCTCAGTTTCCAATTTCCAGAAAGTTGACAACTTTTCAACTTCTTTGCCGATACAGGATTCTCCTTTTGTGAAAATCTGTATATTGTATTGGTTATTAGGAGGGACTGACCATGTCAATTTCATTTTGTTTTCCACTTTGTCGTATTCACCTCAATAAATGGAGCTTGTTTTTTTCTTAATTTGCAGAACTTTAATTTTTGCATTATCATCCCTTATGTGTGTTTAAGTTACAATAATAATGTCTTTTTTACACTGCATGTTCTGTCTTATGATTTTTTTTTTTTTTTTTTTTTTTTTTTTTTTTTTTTTTTGGTCGCGCAGGCTCAGCGGCCATGGCTCACGGACCCAGCCGCTACGCGGCCTATGGGATCTTCCCGGACCGGGGCACAAACCCGTGTCCCCTGCATCGGCAGGCAGACCCTCAACCACTGCGCCACCAGGGAAGCCCCCTGTCTTATGATTTGAATTTTAGAACACTGTATTTCCTCATTTCTCTTCAACAAGAAGATTAATCTATTCATGTTTTCATTCATCCAAAGGTTATTTAATAACTATTTAATATATGTCATTCATGATAGTGTATAGCAGGATTAAAGGATGAAGAAGGACCAGTTTTACTTTAGAAGAGCTGACACAGATGTGATTCTTATGCAATGCTTGTTAGACAGCTAACTTGAAATTTGCACTGTCTATGCCATTTAGAGATCCTGTATTCCAGATTCTATTTAACTCCCTCTTGACTTTGGTTCCCTTTGCAGAAATTGCCACTCTTGTCTTTCTATACAACTCACTTAACTCAAAGTTGAAAGTGAATTTTTGCCTGTATGTACTAGATAGTCTTCATATTCTTGGAACCCTCATTTATAATGTGATATCCCCACCAGGATAACAAATAGGAAGAAGAAATACTTCCAACTCCCTGAGGTTAAAAAAAATCACAGATGAATTGCCTTTTCAGAGACCTAGCTCTGCCTTTAATCAGAATTAGTTTTGAATATATATGTACATATATAATTAATTTAAATTAAATTATAATAAATTGCACATGCTTATTAGGTTAGAGTACTCCCCACTTAGCTGATGAAGGGGAAAAGGGATATTTGAATAATAGAGATTGTGCCTATGTGTGTAAGGAGAGTGGTTGTTGTTTAAGATAACTGTAACTTTTATGCAACTTAACCCAATTACATTTTTTTATGCTATTTAAATGTTGAATGTCTCTGAATATAACAGCTTTTACCAAAGTCACTTTGAGGTTCAAAAAATTACAAAAATATTGACAAATGACATTGTTGAAAACCTTTGTTTTGTCAACTAAAACTGCCTAAAAATTGAAAGTAAACACGTTTTCGTCAATTTGGTATTTTCTTCATTTTTAAATACAAAAGAATGATTTGAGATGTGACAAACAGCAAAAACATAATATAACCATCTCTTGCCTCAGCAGAATATCAAGTAGCCTCACCTTCTGTGTACCAGGTATGCACAAAACCGCATTCTACTCTAGGAAGCATACAATTCACTTCGCTGTTTAAGACCAAAGAAAGCAATTTTCTTACTCTTAGAAAATCCAGAATGTTATGTAAGACATAGGAATCACCAGTTTCTTAAAGCACTCTAATATAAAATAAAATATTTTTATAAGGAAGATAACTCAAACTTGACCTTTGCAACATATCACATCCTTTTGTCAGTCTCTTTATTTCAGTATGATTTTCGGGGAATTGATTTTATTTTATGTGCTTCTCAGATAATTTTAAATTTCAATATCATTTTTGCTGTTACTATTTTTGTTTTCACCATTTCATTAATCACGCGGTGGGTGGGTAGAAGCATGTTCCAATTAAGTCTATATAAATAAAGAAAACAGGTAAATTTAAAGGTAACTTCATCAGTTTAAAGGCATATTCTTCCACAAAATTTATCACAAAAAGTACCGCTTTTCACTGGCAATGATGGTGGAGAATAGTAAATACATAAGCACTAGATAGTAATTCTAAAATCAGATTTCTGAGTTAACTCTCAAAGGATCTATTTAATGCAAGACTAAATGGCATTGCCTCAGAAAACAAACAAAAACAAAACAAATATTTGATTGGGGCTCAAAAGAACTTTATGGAAGCATCATACATGATGCAATGTATGAAAATATGAAAGCTACTTTGATTTATAACCTAGAGATGCTGCATAACTTAAGGTCAATAGTACTTGATGAGAAACACCATTGCCAAAACAAGTAATGAGATATCAGTGGCAAGCCTAGCTTGTCTTAAATGTTTCCTTTGTGATTATAAGCACAGCTGTCTCAACTTCCATACTGTTAAAATTTGCAGAAATACTGAGAGGAAAACATGGAAATTCATCCATATTGAATATTACAAACAATTTAAAACAGATAAAACTGAACATCACCAAACGGCTCTCCTTTACGTGTGTTTGACTGGTTCTTATTTATTTTTCGGAATAAAATGAAAGGATTCCTAGCACTATTCCAAAATAGTTTTTATAATTTTGAATTGAAAAATGTATGTCGTTTGGTGGTTTTCTGATATATATTCATGAAGTAGAATACAACGAAATCAAGAATTTTTACTCTCTGCTGTTGTACTCTCTTTTGTTATTCCACTGTCATTTTATTGGGATTCTTTTACGACCTAGCCCGTGGTTCCTATGACCTTTAAGTTGTTTTATGGGATAAAGTTACTTATCTGCCAGTTTCACTATCAGGCCTAGAAGAATAGCCCGTTTATTTTTATTTGCACAGCAAATCTATAGCCATTTTCCCAGTACTCAGGACTTTAGGACTTTCAAGGTTTGGCAAAGGGGTTGGTAAGGGGCAGAGGGAAAGAAAGAGGGGTCTTAAAGGCAGTCACTTAAGCAGTCAGAAATAAACAAGCAAACAAGGAGTGGCCTCTTTTCTCTTTTTCTATTAGTAAATACCATTTCCTTAAAGAATATTTCTAGCACTTTGTATGTTGTCTATTAATTTCCTGTGATACAGAGGGAGGTTTACCTAAGTTACACCTCTCTCTTCCTTCTCTCATTTAAAAAAAAAAATTAAAAAAAGGTCTCCAGTTGCCATTTTGTTTTTGTTTGTTTTGGCCACGCTGCACCATCGGCCGTGAAAGTGCGGAGTCCTAACAACCGGACCGCCAGGGAATTCCCTGCCGTTTTGTAAAATAAGGAAATAAGCATCCCTATGCTTTACCATCCCTTTCTTCTTTTCAAGCCTTTGACATTTTATTTACGCATTCTTGTTTTAACGATTTCTCTAAGTAATTTAAAATGAGATTTTAAGTTTCTCTTCAGAATCCTATATTATCATCTCCTTGACTGCTAGATTTTTTATCGTTATTGTTTTGTGTTTTGGTTTCATACTGCAGATTTTCTCAAGTCTCTGTTCATTTATGCTGTCTCTTCGTATTTAAGAATGAAGCCACACGAAGACTAACCTTTAGTGGGTGAGGGTTGTCTCCTGCAGACTTCATTTTGTAGTTGGATCAGGAACTCTTCATATCCTTGGGAGTCTTTCCAAATGCTAGAAGAAGATGGCCTAACATACAGTAGCTACCTTTTTTCTTTGACACGTATTTCTTTTAATGTATTTTGTGAGACCCCCCTCTCCCCCTCTCTCTCGCCAACCACCTAACAATCTTTTGATTCCTTTAGGATAAATGTTAGGCTCTTGGATATCTGAGGTGAGAAGCAAGGCAGATCCAGTCATTCACTTTCAAGTGATTCCTCTCTTATGAGCACCACTTCCACCTTTCCTTGTAACTGGTAACTCTGATTCAAGAACTTTCTTGTTGTTTGTTTGTTTTCCAGGATTATTGAGGTATGATTAAAAAATAGAATTGTATATATTTAGGTTTTACAAGGTGATATTTTCTAAAGTGTACAACATGATGATTTAATATGCATGTACACTGGAAATGATCAACCCATTAAGTCAGTTAACACCTCCATCGTCTTACCCCCATATAGTCACATTTTTTGGTATGTGTGGTGATAATACTTAAGGATCTACTCTCTTAGAAAAGCTCAGGTATACAGTATAATATTATGAACTATAGTCACCGTTTTGGATATTTGATCTCTAGAACTTAATCATCTTATGACTGAAAGTTTGTATCCTTTCACCAACATAGCCCCATTTACCCCAGTCCCTAGCCTCTGGCAGCCATCATTCTACTCTTTGGTTCTATGCATTTGACTTTTTTAGATTCCGCATACAATCATGCAGTTGTCTTTCTGTGTCGAGGAGCCTCTGTTTTGCAGAAGCTTCCTTTGCTTTAGCCGTTGGCATATGCTCTAGGGCCTGGCCTTGGCTAATCGTTCTATCTCTTCCATGAACTTGTTGACATCTGCCTCTCCTGCCTCCTCCTTGTGCTCATCGTTCTGGTTTTCTTTTTTTTTTGTTTTGTTTTTTGTTTTTTTTTGTGTGATACGTGGGCCTCTCACTGTTGTGGCCTCTCCCGTCGCGGAGCACAGGCTACGGATGCGCAGGCTCAGCGGCCATGGCTCACGGGCCCAGCTGCTCAGCAGCATGTGGGATCTTCCCGAACCAGGGCACGAAGCCATGTCCCCTGCATCGGCAGGCAGACTCTCAACCACTGCGCCACCAGGGAAGCCCTCTGGTTTTCTTTTAAACCAACGTTTTCCTTTATTTTAGTTTTACTTAAGCCTGAGGAGTGAGAGGAAATAAGCTCTATCTACCACTGGAAACTTGAGGCATCAGGTTTTGCTTCAGGACATAAATAATCTGGACAAAAATACTTACTTTCCAAACTGAATAATAAAAAGTTATACACTTACAGTTACTATCAATTCTATGTTTCCTAAAAGATTGAGAATAATTACTTACTTTGAGCATAATCTATGTAATCTAAGTTTCTACCTTGGTATTTTATTGATTCTTTTTTTTTTTTGTAATTCTCCAAGATAATTGATTTATTACTGCCAATAATTATGCACTTAACTATGGGTGTTCAAATTAGGTTCAAAGAAAATAATCTTGATTTGAGCTTATAAGTGTAAGATTGCCCCACTAAAATGGACTTTTATATGTTATATTCTATTCATGCTCTTGTTTCTTTCTTCTCCCACACCCTCTTTATGTTAGTTTATAGGATCACCTCCAATGCATATTTTCTAAACAGAGAAGCTTGAAAATGTCTTCCTTTAGTTTGGCCATCTGTAAAAATTACATCCATTTTTCAGTTCAGGCAAGACCTCCTAGGTGTTACCATCATGCCCTCTCAGAACAGAGTAAGAATACTTCATCCACTGCTTTCATGACCTGCTATGGAAATTAAATTGTTATATTTTCCATATTTGTCTCAATTTGCTTATATATTTTGTAGTGAGAAATTGTGCTTTTAAGTCATTGATTTCTGGTTTTTCACTTAGTCCTTTTCTCTTAGGATATGGAGAACGTATGTATTTAAAGAGTTAATTATGTGCATATGTGTTGCTTGTACATTGTCAAAGAAAAATTGCACTGGACAAGTTAAACAAGCAAGAAACAATTTATTCAAAACTACTGCAATAGGGAAGAGAGATTGAATTCATCTCTCCTGAAACAAAAGGCAGGAGAGTTTTAAACACTGGAGGGAGCTATTGGAAGAGTGCATGGATTTTACAAGTTGGCTTCCTTTCAACCCTCTCACAGAATTGCTTTGAGAAAATGTTGATGTGCTGTGCTTTTTGCCTCTTCAAAGGAAGGTTGTGTGATGCCCTTGCCAATTTTATCTGTTGTCTCTCTCATTGTGTCCTGTTTTACACCACATGTTAAAACTTATTTTTGAACTGAGTATGAAAAAGTATTTCATCCATTAAAAAATGAAAATATTTTCCCAGTAGATAATGAGAAGAATGTGACTGATTGTGTTTCTCTGTTGTGCTTTGATCTGCAAAAAGTTTTCTAAAAATACAATTTGACCTATAACAATTGTACGTCCTGTCTATGTGTCATCTTTTTTTTTTTTTTTTTTAACATTTTCTCGATTTTAAATCATAATGCATATCTTTCATGGTCTGTATCTATTTTTATGTTTCACTATGCTATTATACCTCCTTTTATTAAATTTCCTGAAAATCTTTCTGATATAATGTGGAGTATAAATATAAAAAATCTTAAATACATGAATGCTTAAATAAATAGATGCTTAAGGAAATGCTTAAGTAAATAAATAGATACTTAAGGAAATGCTGAATTGAGATGTGGTTTAAATACACATCTAATGTCTATAAAAATCAACTGTTGAAGGTGATCATACTGTAAAATTGAATTTTGAAGTATTGGGGGAAAAATACCAGCATCTCTGGCTTAATTATTTTATGTTTAAAATCCATGGTTCTAAAAAATTATTTCAAAGAAGAAGACACTGTGTTTTTTGAGTTTCTATATTTTGCAATGTTTTGTCCTTCTGGAAGAACAAAGGGTTGGATATTCATCCCACACACCCCTGACTTTGAGGCTATTTTTATAGAGATGGCATTTTACTTGCCATAGGCTGCTTTCACCGTGTGGTTGGTTTATTGTGAAGTAAAGGAAAGATTCAATCTAAATCTATTGGGTTTATTCATCTTTGATTGTTTTCTGTTGAGAAAAGTTATGGCCTTATTTGCTTTTTAGTTATATTTTATAATTTATAAAAGAATATGTGAAATGTGTCTATTATATCAGTTTAAAGACATAGAGTTATCCCTAGCCCTCCCTGTTGCCCTTTCCTTTGCCTTCTCCCTCTCCCTCTTCCTCTCCCTCTGTGAGAAGAGAGGAGACAAAAAAATAAATTTAAGATTAAACTGGCTGTTTAGGAAGAAAGATAGTACTATGAGTTCAGCAGACTGGCAGTGGGGACTTTTTAAAAATTTTTATTGGAGTATAGTTGACTTACAATGTTGTGTTACTTTCTGCTGTGAAGTAAATCAGTTATACACATACTTATATCCACTCTCTTTTAGATTCTTTTCCCATAAAGGTCATTACAGAGTATTGAGAAGAGTTCCCTGTGCTATACAGTAGGTCCTTCTCAGCTAACTATTTTATATGTAGTAGTGTGTATATGTCAATCCCAATCTCCCAATTTATCCCTCCCCCCGTTACCTCCAGTAACCATAAGTTTGTTTTCTACATCTGTGACTCTATTTCTGTTTCATAAATCAGTTCATTTGTACCCATTTTTTAGATTCCACATATAAGTGATATCATATCATATTTGTCTTTCTCTATCTGGCTTACTTCACTCTGTATGACAATCTCTAGGTCCATCCATGTTGCTGCAAATGGAATTATTTCATTCTTTTTATGGGTAATATTCCATTGTATATATGTACCACTTCTTCTTTACGCATTCCTCTGTTGATGGGCATTTAGGTTGCTTCCATGTCCTGGCTATTGTAAATAGTGATGCAATAAAATTGGTGTCCATGTATCATTTTGAATTATGGTTTCCTCTGGATATATGCCTGGGAGTGGGGTTGCAGGATCATATGGTAGCTCTATTTTTAGTTTTATAAGGCACCTCTATACTGTTCTCCATAGTGGCTGTACCAATTTACATTCCCACCAACAGTCTAGGAGGGTTCCCTTTTCTCCACACCCTCTCCAGCATTTATTGTTTGTAGATTTTTTTGGATGATGGCCATTCTGACCGGTGTGAGGTGACACCTCATTGTAGTTTTGATTTGCATTTCTCTAATGATTAGTGATGTCGAGCATCTTTTCATGTGCTTTTTAACTGTATCTGTATGTCTTCTTGGGAGACATGTCTATTTAGATCTTCCTACCATTTTTTGATTGGGTTGTTCTTGTTGTTGTTGTTTTTTCATATTGAGCCTCATGAGCTCTTTGTACATTTTGGAGATGAATCCTTTGTCAGTCACTTCATTTGCAAATATTTTTTCCCATTCTGTGGGTTGCTTTTTCACTTTGTTTATGGTTTCCTTTGCTGTGCAAAAGTTTTTAAGTTTAATTAGGTCTCATTTGTTCATTTTTGTTTTTATTTTCATCACTCTAGGAGGTGGGTCAGAAAAGACCTTGCTGCAATTTATATCCGGGACTTTTTATTTAATCTGCTTAATCCAGCAGTATTCTGTGCCAGGTTCAGTAATATATCATCCATACGAGATTTTTTAAGGTAAATATAAATGAAATATATTCTTGGGTAGGCAGTGTTTTGTTTTAATTTTAATTATAATGCCCTATCAATAAGATTAAGTTTTCTTGAGAGGGTAATAGATAGATCACACAATTAACTTATTTCAAGTAGACTTTCAAAGCTCTTGTTTGATTTCTGTTTTTATTTCTTCTCTGTTGTAAAAGACTCATCAATGCGCAAGCATGCAAAATGAACAAGGTAATAATCTCTACATGCAATTAAATGAAGGCAGTAGAAATAGTACCTTACCCAATGCTAGCAGGCATTATTACATAGTTAAATAGCCTATTGTAGGTAGCACTCTTTTCTGAGACAAGAATATACTGGGTAAATTCTGTGCTGCATTTACTGAGATTTTCCATATGTGATAGATTTATGCATGTATGTATGTATGTATTGTGGTAGTTTTAGACAATGAAATAACCTTCATTCCATAGCCATCTCTGTGCCAACAATTAATTCATTAAACAAATATTCCCAAGGTACTCTTTTTTTGTGATGAGTAAATAGAGCTATTTTTTTAGAACAGTTTTAGGTTTACAGCAAATTTGAGTGGAAGGTACGAAGATTTCCCATGTACCCTACCTCCATCTGTGCCTAGTCTCCCCTATGATCAGCATCCCCCACCAGAGGGGCACACTTGTTAAAACTGATGAACCTACATTGACACGTTATAATTACACGAAGTCCATAGTTCACACTACAGTTTACTTTTGGTGCTATACTTTCTATGGTCTTGACAAATATACGTTATGACATGAATCCGCTATTATAGTGACATGAAGAACAGTTTCACCACCCGAAAAATCTCCTGTGCTTGGCCTATTCATCCTTCTTCACTCCGAACACCTCGCAACCATTGATCTTTTTACAATCTCCATAGTTTTGCCTTATCCAGAATGTCATGTAGTTGGAATCATACATTATGTTGCTTTTTATTATTGGCTTCTTTCACTTAGTAATATGCATGTAACTTTCCTCTATGTCTTTCCATGGCTAATAGCTCACTTATTTTAGTGCTGAATAATATTCTATTGGCTGGATGTAGCATAGTCTATTTGTCTATTTACATACCGAGGGACATCTCAGTTGCTTCTAAGTTATGGCAGTTATGAATAACACTGCTATAATCATCTATATTCAGGCTTTTGTGTGTGCGTAAGCCTTCAACTCCATTGAGTAAAGGAGCATGATTGCTGGATAGTGTGATAAGAGTATGTATAGTTTTATAAGAAGCCACCAAGCAATCTCCCAAAGTGACTGCGCCATTTTGCATTTTCACTAGCAATGAATGAGAGTTCCTGTTGTTCTACATCTTCCCCACCACTTGGTGTTGTTAATGTTCCAGATTTTGGCCAATATAATAGGTATGTAGTGGTATCTCATTGTTGTTTTAATTTACATTTCTCTTATGATATATGATATGGAGCGTATTTTCATATGCTTATTTGTCATTTATGTATCTTCCTTGGAGAGGTGTCTTTGGCCCCCATTTTCTAATTGCCTGATGTGAAATGTTCTCCTTCCTCCTGGGCTGGGCTGGTGTCTGTCTTAGTCTGCTCAGGATGCCATAATGAATTACTGCTGTCTGGGTGGCTTAAACAACAGACATCTGTTTTCTTACATTCTGAAGACTGAAAGTCTGAGACCGAGGTATCCAGCAGGGTTGTTTTCTGATGATGCCTCTCTTACTGGCTTGCAGATGGCTGTCTTCTTGTTACGTCCCCACACAGCCTTTTCTCTGTGTGCACACAGAGAGAGGAAATTCTGATATTTCTTAATTTCCTTATAAGGACACTAATCCTGTTGAATTAGGACCCCACACTTATGACCTCATTTAACCTTAATTACCTCCTCAAGGGCCCTATCTTCAAATACAGTCACATTGGGGATTAGAGCTTAGATACATAAATTTGGGGGTGGTACATTATTCAATTCATAGACGCTTCTAATGCAGACAGGTTTTATACCTTCTGAATCTACTGATGCTGTATATGACCTACAGTAGTCTTGGGAAACTGTACACTTGGTTGAACTTAAGCTAGATCCTCTGGGGGTGTTGCAGTAATGTTTAGCAGATTTATATTTATATCATGCAATAGGGATAAGAACCAAATCATACTTGTTTCCCTGGTTGTCAGGACAGTTAGCATCTCAACTAAGTGATATGTTTATTATGTACGGGAACTGTACTGAAATATTTTCTGGGTTTTCCAATTTAATCTTAACAACAATCCAAGGAGCTCACCCTATTATTAATGGTAATATTCAGATGAGGAAGCCAAGCCTCTAAAATGTTGTGGTCCTTGCCCAAAACTACGTTCTACGGTGTTGCACAACCAACATTTTATTAAAATAACTGAGTTTATACTTTGGTGCAATTATCACCTAAACAATTTAGACATCTAATATAGCTAAGCTTTAGCTACACGTGTCTCAGAGGTAAACAGATTTGTTATGTCTTTGTCTTTATTACTTGACATGTTGATGATTTCCAGCCTTTGAATCACTGGGTCAGTATTATTGGTTTATTACTTGTAGTATCAAATATTACCACCTTCTAATAATCGCCTCCTCTATTATAGGTGTTTACATATATCAGCATAATTCTCAAAATAATTAATTAAGGTAATGGAGATTATGGCTAGTATGTAAAATAGCAAACTACAGTTTCAAGATATCAAGCAGTAGCCCCATGTCATATAAAAAATGGATTTGGACATGGATTATTCAAATTCTTCCATTCATTTATCAAATACATGTTGAATATATACAGTATCTGGATTTTTTTTTCCTGGATGTTGGGGACAGAAGGAAAGCCCTACCTGGCTAAAGCATAGTGAAGGTCTAGGGCAGAAAGGTGGAGGTAGAGATGAGGCAGAACCCAAATGCAGGCTTTTACATGTTATGGTGGAGATTTGGATGCTATTTTAATTGCAAAGGAAAGCCAGTAAGTAATTTAAACAGGGGACTGTTATAATGTGATTTAAGCACTTAAATGATTATGCTGCATACTGGCTAGGAGTGATCTGGCCTAGAAATAACATTAAGAAACCATTAAATTTGCAATATGTGGACACAAATATTAGACGTCTGGACTGTAGTAGTGAAGATCTTAGTCAATTCTGGAGATACTTTGGAATTAGAACAACTGGGTGCTCTGTAGATTTCAACATGGAATGCATGGAAGAGAGGAATTAAGAGCGACACCTTGGGTTTATCCTGAGCACTTAGGGGAATTAGGTGACATTTAATGAGAAGGGGAAGTCTTAGACAAGGGATGGGTTTTTGTGGGATAAGATTTGATTCTGATATGTAAATTTAAGCTTATTAGGCAATTAGATTTGTTAACTTGACAATTGTGAATGCCAGTTCTTAAATGAGATCAAAGCTCAAGATACAAATGATTAATTAAAATTGTGTCACTGGATAGAATCACTCAGGGATTGAATGAAGAGCAGATGAGAGGAAAAGAATGAAACCCAAGAACATTTCACTATACAGTGTTGATCTGAGGAAGAGAAAGCAGCAGAGGAAAAAGAAATCTTCATTGAGATATGTCCAGGAGAGGGAGTCATCGTTTGCAAGGGACAGGAGGGTTTCAAGAAGTGATGATTTGGGGGACTTCCATGGGGGCACAGTGGTTAAGAATCTGCCTGCCAATGCAGGAGACACAGGGTCGATCCCTGGTCTGGGAAGATCCCACATGCCACGGAGCAACTAAGCCCGTGTGCCACAACTACCGAGCCTGCGATCTAGAGCCCGCGAGCCACAACTACTGACCCTGCATGCCACAACCACTGACCCTGCATGCCACAACTACTGAAGCCTGCACACCTAGAGTTTGTGCTCCGTAACAAGAGAAGCCAGTGCAATGAGAAGCCCATGCAACTCAACGAAGAGTAGAAGCCACAACTAGACAAAGCCCACGTGCAGCAATGAAGACCCAACGCAACGAAAAATAAATATAAATAAAGTAAATTAATTTTTTAAAAAAGTGATGATTTTGTAAAGTGTTGCTGAGAAAGTGGAAGGAAAGGAAAACTAAGAAGTGACTACTGTATTTGGTGGGATAAAACTATGGGTGAATTACTTTGGGCAATTTCAGTGAAGTGGTTGGGCTTAAGTCCACTTTGGACAAGAATGGAGAGAGACAAGGTAGAGGCAGCAAATACAGTGAAAGTTTTCAAGAGTTTCTCTGTGTAAGACGCCTACATTTGAGAGTCACAATTGACAAATATTTGGAAATGTTTCCCTTTAAATTAAGCTATGATTACTGTTTTGTAAAATCTGGAGATTGTCAATCAGTATCTAATATCAATTAAGAATTCAATGTTCCATTATCTCACAAAGGACTTCTGGTTGGGAAATTATCCATAACACCAATAAGAATAGTGTAAGTCTGTGGAATACTTCTATATATTAGGAAATTCCAATTTTTTAGAACTGCATAGCCACCTCTAGACTAATCGCAGCTATGGCACTATGTCGATATTGCCTTTTTCACTGACAGAGAAGTTATATACAGAATAGATAACTATATAATATTGATTCATTAGTTAACTCTAAAACAAATCAACTATCTCAAAGAATAAAAAATAGCTGATAAAAGAACATTTTGTCTTGGCTGTGATGTGCATGAGTTAGTATTTGAGACTCAATACACAGCAAATAACAATGTTGGACAGACAATGATGGAGAAGTAAATTTTTGAGTTCTTCATCTCCTTCCTGCCCCCATCTCCAAAAAATTTTATGTCCAGGTTTGGGTTTCTCAAAAGCAAATCTTGAGATATGGGCTTGAGGACACATAATTTTGAAGAAAGGCAATTCCAGGAAGCACTATGAGATGCTGGGAAGGTGAGACTGGGAGGGGAGATGGCAGAAAAGGGTATGCAAATTACCACTATGAGAAAGTGTGGTTCAGTCCCTCTGGCAACCCTCTAAGATCAACTGTGGAACCTGCCTCAGCATTTTCTCACTGAGGGGTGAGGAAGCTGGAATATTTCTTAACTGTCTCCTGCCTCTCAGTGGTTGTCCTGACCCACAGCTGGTTAGATATGATATAGTGACATACACAAGAAGCATCCCTTCTCCAGGAATCTACATGCAGACTGGAGAATAGGCTCGGCGATAGGGAGACACTGAGGCTTGGCTATAACCACCTAGCATGTCAGCCTCTTAGGATCTTTCACATTCTGTGGTGGGTTTTTAAGGATAAAAAAGACCAACATGAATTGTTCTAATTTTTTAGAGATTTTAAAATGAGAAAGCACTGGATATACTGCTTTTTTTTTTTGGTACGCGGGCCTCTCACTGTTGTGGCCTCTCCCGTTGCGGAGCACAGGCTCCGGACGCGCAGGCTCAGCGGCCATGGCTCACGGGCCTAGCCGCTCCGCGGTACATGGGATCTTCCCGGACCGGGGCACGAACCCGTGTCCCCTGCATCAGCCGGCGAACTGTCAACCACTGCGCCACCAGGGAAGCCCTACTGCTTTTACTGTATATCTAGACACATAGAAATACACTGTGAAGATGTAGACTATACAAGCTAGACAAGCTATGGCAGAGTTGCAGGAACATCAGAACAGCTGTGTTTAAATGCTGTGCTCCACACACTCTACTTCCATTTATTACTTTTATGGTGGGAACAAAAGTGAGAACAATATATGTACAAAAATGCACTGTCTCAGCCATGTTATCTAGACCATCCTTGCCAGCACACTTTTTGTTAATTGATATATTTTGTGTGTACTTGAAGTTTTTAAAGTTATTATAGGAGTATAGTGAATGGCAGATTAAAAGGAAAATAATAAATAGAGCCATCAAGTAGATTTTTTTTTGTAAGTCATAGATTCAGGAAGTGTCATGACATTTATTAAACAGGCTTAAAGAAAGTTCAAATTTAAGATCAAATTAATTATGCAAAGTGATTGACAGAATAATCAAATTAAATTATTTCAATCCTTTGGATCTAATGTAGTTTTTTGCTTGTAAAAGCTACCCATGTGAGGTTAATAATAGAGGTGTGAGGGGAAGGTTTCCAGGGGGAAAAATGGTGCTCAAGAAACTTATTTTCAATCGCTGTTCCATTTAGTATTGTAATTCTCCGCTCAAAGTATTTAATGTATTGCATCTTTGTTTCTAAAAATTCCCTTAATGTGTTTAGACCAGTTAGCTATTCAAATACTGAGTAAACTATAATTGATGTTAATTACCTACTATCAAAACATATTGAACAAAATATGATGTATTAATTGATGCATTATTTTTATTTATTTATTTATTTTTATTTTTGGCTGTGCTGCGTGGCTTGCGGGATCTCAGTTCCCCGACCAGGGACTGACCCAGGCCATAGCAGTGAAAGCCTGGAATCCTAACCACTGGGCCACCCAATACATTATTTATAAAAATATGTTTTTATATTCTTATCCCAGATAGGCTATATTAACAGCCCTGGAATATGTTGTCACACATTTTATTTTTATCTCAAATTAAGAATGCGATGTAAATAGAAAAAAGAAGTGCTATTTATGAAGCTTATCTAATCAGAAAAGTACTATAGTTTAGACAATATAAGAGTAGTATATTAATCTGACAGTGTTCTTTTAAAAACAAATCCATTCTGCCCTGAGGGGATAATGGGCTGCCCGCTAATTAAGGCATTTGTTCTCCCACATTCCGAATCACCTGTAGCTTCTTGTGATAGGTACATGCCTGCATAAACTCTGAAGTGTACATGCAGCTATGTAACAAATCTCTTGTTCTATAAAAAGAGATCCAGTAAATAAGGGACTGGAGAGTCACAAGATAACCTTTAAGAATAACTTTCACACTAACTCTCCGTATTCAGTTTTGTTACATGACTGTTCTGCTTTAACTTTTTAATTACAGGAGTTCTACGGTTAACTTTCCTTAGGACACTTTTTGCTTTATAAAATAGCCCCCCACATGGGCATGCATCATTTAAAATAAGTCAGTATGATTTAAAATGCAAAAGTTGTCTCCTAGTGCATGACCCTCTGAAGCACTTGGCAATCCCATTTTTGAAATGAATATATATTTATAGATAGATGGATAGAAAGCTAGGAAGGTAGGTAGATAGAATAGATACCTCTGTAGAATGTGGAATACATATCCTTCTATCTACTATCTGTAGATTTAATCTATTACTTCTATGTATGTATGTATATATCTATCTAATCTCAGATGAAATACTGAATAGATTAGCTGTTTGTTTTCCATTTGCTTGAGCTCAGAGTAAGATAAATAGGCTTGCCTTTTGTAATACTGTGAAATATGTGAACATTAAGATTATAAGTGGAGCCCTAGAAAATAAATTTACTTTGACACACCATGCAGAAGGCTTTTGATATATCATTAAATATGTGTGTACATATGGATAGTAGTTCTCCTGTCTTTCGTAGAACAGCACATTGCACTTTCTTCTTTCTTGACTATGTAGAAGTGACATACTTTACTAAATTAAGATGTTGGGTTATAACGGGACCTTGCCTAATGTATGTGCTCTGTGATTTATGGTGGAGTTCAGGATAATGCTAACTGAAAATTTCAAGAACTGTCTTTTCTCCAGGTACGCAGTCAAGGTCTCACAATATTTTACAGATAGGGTATTACTTAACATTATCTAAATTAACCTGACAGTACATATGAAAGACAGTATATATGATTGCTTTGTTTATACATAGAAGTTTATGCAATAAAATTGTCTGAAATGACAGTTTTCACAAATCTCTCATTTTTTTACTTTTACCCACTGCTGCTATTACTTTCCATAATTTATACTCATTAATGTGCATCCTTATTTCATTTACTATAGAATTAATATATTGAACAAAATAGTAGATTTTAGTTTTCTGACAACAAACCTAGACTGTGTTTTACTAAAATTATTATTTAACTCACACATATATTTAATGAAACAGCTATTTCACAGAATTTTTGCCAGTAAACATTTTTCTCAGTTGCCCTGATAATTTTATCTTGTACTTTAGCAATTGTATATAAGTTCAAATATGTCAAATAAATGAGAAAAATAGAATGAGTATATTTTACACATTATTCTTGCATCATTTAAATATATAAAAGGAGATATGTATGGATTAAAACATAATTATTAACAATCATACATATGCTATCTTCAAGACATATCTTTATTTTTCTGAATCCTTACCAAATGTTCTAAAGTAATGGTCTGAAACTACAAATTGTAGATCTTTGTACCCTTATTTCAGTCTTAGTATAGATCTTGTTATGACCCTGCTATTCTTGTTTCCCAAGCACATCCTGAGTCATCTAGGGATCTATATTATAGCAGCTTTATCTGTCTTTACCTTGTCGTACATGTCTCTTAGTATGTTAATTCTTGTCACACAATTTCAAACAATTTCATAGCTTGAAGTGTCAAGAGTATGCCCTGCCGAAGCTAAAGATAGTTCCAGCTGATTTAAATGTTGTTTCAGTGGCTTTCTGTCTATATAATCAAGATAACCCAAGAACATTCTTTATAGGCAGAGTGGCCCCTGTATTGATGGATATTGAGCCAGCGAGGCAGATGGCTTCTTTAAGTCCTTTGAACTATATTGCTCTGTGTCTCAGCACAATGACCTAATCAGTTTAGGGTTAGGAATCTGTCTTCCCTCTTTGCATACATATTCACCTCAAAGTTAGCCAGAAGCACCTTGTAAAAACCCATCATAAGTTCACCTGTTCAAACAACAGACAGGTAACTGAAAACTCATGTTGCGTTTTGTGTGTGTAGGTGTGGAGACTGGTATAGTATTTTTGCCACTTCTCACTAGAATATAGTTAACCCTTAGCTTCCTATAATTTACAAAAAGGATGGTTACCTTGTCACCTCTTGTTCCAACATGACACATATGATTCTCTGACATTTGATGATGTGTTGTACTACAGGGGACTTTTCATGCACTCAGGACTCACTCAGGATGGTTGATCTGAGATTACAATATTGTGGATGCTCTTTTAATCTTTGTACAGAATGTGACCGTTCTTGAGCTTATAGGAAAAGATCTGGTCTTGCTATAGAGTGAGAGAGCCTGGAATTATTCTGTGCAATCAGTTCCTGTGGCCAAATAATTTTATCTCATTATATACAGAACCCATCTATCCTCATCAATTATCTTCTTGTCATTCGTTTGGCTGTTTCATTTTTCATCAGATTTTAAACAATGGGAATCTCCACTTGTGAACGTTGTCTAATTTCACACTGCTATGGATGAATGGAAGGCAATTGTGATTACTAGGAGACAACCTAGAAGAAAGAAGAGAATATTGACCCAATTTTTGCCTAATTATTGTCTTTTTTCACTACTCCTACATATCTTTCTTTTCAATTCTGTAATTTTTGGACAAGGGGAAAGAGAAAAGTTTTGACTTTTTTCCAGGTTTATTGAAACATAATTGACATATATCATTGTGTAAGTTTAAGGTGTACAGTGAAATCATTTGATATGTGTATATATTGCCAAATGATTACCACGGTGAAGTTAGTTAACACATCCATTACCTCACATAGTTAGAGTTTTGTGTGTGAGCGTGGTGAGAACTTTGAAAATCTATTCCTTTGGTAATTTTCAAATATACAATTCAGTACTGTTTACTCCAGTCACCATGCTTTACATGACAACCCCAGGACTTATTTATTTTATAGCTGGATGTTTGTACCTTTTGACCACGTTCACCCATTTCCCCTACCCTCCACCCACTGCCCCTGGCAACCACCAATCTGTTCTCTATTTCTGAGGGTTTTTTTTTAGATCCCATGTATAGATGCAATTATACAGTATTTTATATATTTATATAGGTATTTTCTATATCATAAACATGTAATTATTATTTATATTGTGTGTTACTTTTTTTAAGGATTTATATATATATGTGTGTGTGTGTATATATATATATATATATATATATATATATATATATATATAATCAACATTTTCTTTAACCATTCATTCATTAATGGACCCTTAAGTTGTTTGCATATCTTAGCTAGTGCAAATAATACTGCAGTGAACATGGAGGTGCAAATATCTCTTTGAGACAGTGATTTCAGTTACTTTGTATATGTAACCAGAAGTGGAATTACTTGATCATATGGTAGTTCTATTTTTAATTCTTTGAGAAACTTTCATACTGTTTTCCATAATGGCTTTACCAAGTTACATCCCCATCAACAGTGTACAAGAATGAGATGGAAGTGTTTAGATTACTGCTTTGTCCTGGGTCACTAAAGTTTCTTAGTGGTGCCTGGAGCTGCTTGTTAAAAAAAAAAAATTAAGTGTATTTGAGGTGTTTTCATTTAAAAAAACTGGGCATGGGGTTTGAAATATGTCTACAGGCATTAACATTGTTGCATAGGGAAAATATCTTAGAACCGAAGATTTATACTAAGACTATAACTAAACTTGGAAACTGTGAAATTCAATGTCATCATTTTAGATATAAGACTTCTGAGTTCAAGTCCATTAAATGTGCTTAACATGATGAGAGCTAGTTTGTAGCAAAATTGTGAACAGAGCCTAGATTATCTTTGCTTCTTTTGTTAATTTCTTTCTGCACTGTAGGTTCCCAAAAGTGAAGAAAGTCAGAATATTTCTGCTTGGGTAGTTTTCATATTAACTTTTATTTTCCTTTTGGTAATTCAGTTTAAGAAACACTGACCCCAGTGCCCATATTCAATGAATATTAATCTAAGAGATCATAGTTTAATTATTAACAACTTTATTATTAGTGTAAATGACTGTTTTGAAATAGTCACCAAATATTCTTAAGTCAATCATTAATTCGTGAATATTGGCTAGAAAGTTTGGAACTCTCGCTGTCTCAATCATATAAATTTAATATCTCAATTTGCCAGATTTTCTGATGGGCTTTTTATAGTCAATAATAAACAGGAAACAAAATACATTACAGCATTCAATATAATTTTTAAAAAAATCTTAAAGCTGTGTGTGTACATGAAAGCAAAAGAATCACATGCTACATTGCTGGGACAATCTACCCACTTTTGCTATAGTCAAAGGTGTATAATTTATTCTCTTTTTCTGTGAATAACATTAAGATGTTTGTTGGTAATGTACAGGTCTTTTGTGCATTATCTCATCTGATTCTCCTATAAACCTTATATCATGTATGATGTAGGCATTTTTAATCTGTTTGGCCCTTGAGAAACAATGGCTAAAAGGTAATGTGTTTGTCTTAAGTATCACAGTAAGCTAGATATAGAGGTGGACAATGAACGTAATTCCCCTGGTTCCAATTTTACTGCTCTTTTCCCTTAATTGAAGGATTGTAGGAACTTAGAGTTTTCTTTGACCTTATTAAATAAATTACTAGTAAAATCTTTTTTTTTTTTTCTATTTGAGAAGACACACAGAGGAAAATGCCTTGTGAACAAATCATTTTTATTGCTATTTGCCCATTTAGATGCTACTGTCAAAAGTCATCAATGCCGATAAACATAAAACTGAAGTCAAACATCTGTGAATTCCACACACACTTTTGCAAAGAGCGTTATAATCTGTATCATAGGCATCATTAACTTAAACAATTAAGTTTAATGTCCTAGTTTCTGTTGACAAGTGTTACTATTTTTAGGATTTCATCACGTCTTACATTGCTTTGGTGCTCTTGCACCTCATGAGAAAAAAGAATCACATTTATGTTAATTCTTTTTAAAATTTCCCACTGCAGCCGAAGGGTGATAAACATGAACTGTCTCAGTAATTAAGTCAAAGTGTTACTCTTAAGGAATTTCACTTAGAAGAAGCCATTGCTAAAGGTGGTTACTTTAAATACAAACCAATCATTAATTTCAGGGCCACTTCTGGGGATTCTCCTGGTGATTATAAATCACTGAAATTGGTTTATAATTGCATTAATATACTTTAAAATAACTTAGTAGAAATCATGATTGAACGGCCGTGTGGCAATCTGAACCACTTTTTCTTCTTTACATACTTATTTTCTGCTAATTAGTCTACAGGAAGTTATTGGTTGGATTTCAGTGGCAACAAGTATAATTATTTAACTAAAATAGAAAATAATTTTACTTTTGTAAACAAGGTAGAGTTCATGTAATAGGAATTTGTATGTCAGCAAGAACATCAGAGTTTGTATTAAGAGAGGTATGAATAGTATCTTTTCTTATTCTAACCTGCAGATAAAAATATTTTGCAGTTATTAATATTGATTAGACATTATAAATTAAAAGCAAGATCAGAAAACTACCATCTCTTAAAAGTAATGTAGTCTTTCTTCTAAGGTGTGTCCTCCTTTCAAAACTTAGCAAAGTGTTCTATAAAGGTAACATAAGGTCAATGAACCTCATCTCTAGTGACTTTACAGTCTAACTGAGCAAATACAAGCAAATGCCCATGAATCAATTCTGCTCAATTCAAAAGAAATATACCAGTTAGTTATAGGGTATTGACACTAGATTCAAGTCCTGGAAGAGTCAGAAAAATCCTCATTCTAGTCCTAATTTTGGCAGGTACGTGTCTTTGGAAGAGTCCTGAAGCTTAGATCCTAATTTCACCTACTTGTCACTTGAGAAGCCAGGATTCTATCTCTATCTATTCTATCTGTATTCTGTCTCTAAGGTCTAGGTCTCCAGTCTCTCATTTGTATCTGTGGATGCAAGTGGGTTTTGAAATCAAGACTTTGGGGCACCTTAAAATGATAACGGGGCACACACAAGGAGTTTTACATAGCATCACCACAAGTCTGTGAGACTGTACCCGCTCATCATGCACATTACCCATTTCATCAAACACATTATCCTTTCTACAGGGAACCATGAACAACCTCACTAAGGAGACACTTTCACTCTCCAATGCCCTTCCTTCTGATGAGGTTTTGCTACCAAGCGAGTTGGTGCCAAACTTTGAACAAATATTTTCACCTTAAGTACATTGGAGATCTTGGAATTTTAGGAAAAACATGGTGTCTCACACCACACAGCTTGCCAATTCTAAAATTACACCTATTTTAAATGCTAGGGCTTGACATAATTTCGCCCAACGTTGTGCACTTAATCTCACACTTCATGTGCAAGTTAAGAGGCAAAAGCGTGAACTGAAGAGTGTTTGGCAAACTGCCAAAGCCCCGCAGCAGCTGCATGTCCAGGTGGGACTTTATGGGGCTTTGACAGGGGAAGTGTCACTCAAGTGTCTGACACCATTGGCTTCTCACAGCAAGAGGTGGGACATTTGATGGCTTAGTAGGCATGAGAGCCAAAATTAATCCTCCTGGCAGAAATGGCTTTTAACCAGGACTTATTAGTCACTTCTAAAAATACAAACCTAAATACCAGGAAACAAATGACTTCCCTTGGAGACCAAGAGACTGAGCATCTCTTCTCCCTTACCAAGATAATCGTACCAGTAAGTGGGAGATCATTTTTACATCTCAACTGAGAAATATTTAAAATATCGAGACTGCACATCATGAGGCCCAGGTGTGGGCAATTAATTAAAACTTTGAAAATAATTGCCATATATCTAAACACATGTGCATATATCCATACATAACTGATGTGTCACTCATCGTATGATAATTTTACTTAACAGAATTAACACTTCTCTTTCGAAAAAAATTTTGAGTCTTTCTGTTAAGTTACTTTCTTGAAACTGGTGGTGAACAGATGCCAGGACTGTACAAGTGAACCTGGCTTTGCACAATAAATGTATTCTTTGAATTTGAATGTAGGTGGATTCATATTTTAATTTCACAGAGTAGCAGGTTACTAATTAATGAAGTGATATAGAATTTCTCCCTCTCTCTCCATTCATGATATATACATTATGTACATAATATATACATAACATATACACATATTACATATGTATAATGTATACACATACCCATATATATCAGGACACACTCACCCTGAGGCCTGTGTGATATTTTGGTAATTAAAATATAAAATTGCTCTATGCTAAAAAGATAAACATTTTGTCTCTGTCAATCAGCATGCACATGTTTTGTTGTTCACTTGGAGTACTGGCCTAAAAAGAAGAAATCACAGTAGGACATCTCATTGACATTCAATAGGAAAATAGTGCTGACAGAATGTTACAAGAACTAGAGTGCATCGAGGCCAAGAGAGTAAATTAAAAACAGTCTGATAGCTGTCTTAACATTTTACAAGGCAAGCAATATGATCAAATTTTTGAGTTGACACCACAAAATCATTTGAAACCAAGATTTGGTTCTGTTTCAGAGATACAATTTTTATAACCTTGCTACTTTGATTAAATGGTGCAACTTTGAAGCTTTGGAAAGTAGGGCCTCTATACAGATTGCATGCATACAACCCACTCATTCATTCATACATACTTTTATATACACCCTCAAGGACAAATGAGCAAACTTTCCCTGGAATTGAATGTTGGCATCTCCTCATTTATTTAGCCACTTATCCATATCTTGGTTTATAAGCATCACATATTTACACCAACTTCCGACATGTATTTTCATACAATACATCATCTTGATAGTGTAAACCTTGTGGACAAGCAAAGGAGCTTGTCTGCTGTGCCACCTGTTACAGGAAGCTTTTTCACCATCCTTTTCAGGAAAATCTTGTATGCCATCAGTCCTTTATTCCCTCACTCATTCATTTATTAACTGGCAACATGGTCAAAATGAAATTAATAAGGCACTCATTAACTTGATACATATTAATTGAGCAGTTACTGTGTGCTCAGCATCATTCTTGATGATATGCAGATACAGCCTTTGCTCTAATAAGGTCCCACTTTGGTAAAGTATCTTGCACTGAAGTCACCTACTTTCATAGATTTAAGGAGGAAAGCTTCTAAGTGACCTTTTCTTGCACCCATGCATTCAAGAAATACGTGTGTGAATATATAAGCAGGCACTGCTCTGGTATTACGCAGAATATCAGTATGCACAAGCATTGCTAGCTCTTCTAAAGAGCTCACTCCCTGACATCTTGTGTGCAAGCTCTGCTTAGACCTGAGTATGGATCTCTACTCCTGTGTTGTAATGTTATTAAAGTTGCCACATACATTGTTATACAATGGATTAGTACAACTCCTGACTAGAGATCTGTGGTGCTCCATTTTAATGTCCATTTCTAAGGGCTACTCCTCAAACATTTTGGTATCTGAAAGAACTAGACATAAACTGAGCATCAGTGTTGCATAAATGTTTTTATAAAGTTATCAGTCTGAAATAGATCGGAATTTTAAAAAAATTGGTCTTCCAACAAAAATAGTTTGAGAAGTACTGCTCTGGACCACAGTTTCTCAAACGGGTGTGATTTTGTAACCCTCTTCTCCCTTGAGGACATGGGTCAACCTCTAGAGACATTTTTGGTTGTTACAACTAGGAGACTGATGGTGTCACTGGCATCCAGTGGTCAGAATCCAGGGCTACTGCTTAGCACCCCACAATGTATAGCCCCACACAGTAAAGAGCTGTCCAGTCTAATATGTCAGTGGTACTGATGTTGAGAACCCCTGCATTAAAGCTAATCAGGAAAGTTTGGAGTTTGTAGTATAGAGACTACACCATCTGTGATAAGGGCTTTTGAAGAGAGAATTTCCCTGAGAAAAAATGTTAAAAGAATTGCAAGGGAAGTGATATAGGACTGAAGAGAGTAGAATGCCTGAGAGAGTGTTGCAGTAATTCAAGCGTGAAGAGATGTAGGGTTTTAGATTAAGGTAGAGATGACAGTGAGCAAGAGAGAGGAAAACAAATATGACCTGTATGGGGTGGGGTGGGGTGAAGGAAGGAGGAGTTTCATGTCTCTTGACATAACAACGCCTCACGGCCATGGGGACATGCTGCTTAGTGTACTGGCAGCAACTCGAAGAGATGGAAGTAAGAAAGATGAGCCAGGTGTTAGATGTCTGTATTATTGAATACTGCTCAGCGTCCTATAATACACAAGGCAGTCCACAAGAATGGATCATCCAGTTCATAAAAGAGCCATGGTTATAAAACCTTGCTGCTATGGACTGAATACTTGTATCCCCATAAATTCATATGTTGAAGCCCTAATCCCCCAGTGTAATGATATTTGGAGATGGGATCTATGATAAGTAGTTAGGGTTAGACCAGTTCATAAGGGTGGGACCCTGGTTTGATGGCATTAGGGCCCTTGTTAGAAAAGACACCACAGAACTAATTCTCTCTCCCTCCACCATGTGAGAACACAACAAGAAGGTGAGCATGGAAAAGCCTGGGAAAGAGATCTCACTAGAAGCCAACCATACTGGCACCTCGATCTGAGATTCCCAACATCCAGATCTGTGAGAAATGAATGTCTGTTATTTAAACCATTGAGTTTATGGTATTTTGCTATGGCAGCCCAAACAGAGTAATACACCTGGTCTAGAAAATTGCAGACTACTAGACACAGCAACCATTCTTAGCCTTTTCTTAAAATTTAAAGAAGTAATACCACTGTATAACTGCTTTCGAGATTTCATAAACACACTATTTTTATTTGGAGTTAACCTTTCTCCTGTATCAACTGGAGTGGATTTAAGTTTTTCTTTTTCCTGTTCAAGCGGTCTCTTCAAGTCATCTTTAGTGGTCGCTTTCTTTTCTTAAGGTTTTTGACCGCACCTGACAACATGTGGGACCTTAGTTCCCCGACCAAGGATCGGACCCATGCCTCCTGCATCGCAAGGCAGAGTCTTAACTACTGGACCGCTGGGGAAGTTCTAGTTGTTGCTTTCTTAACATCACAATTGAGCAGCAACTTTCTCACCTAGCTGATAATTGGTTATAAAGAATATTTCTTTACCAATATTTAATCCCATTACCTTCAAAGTTTTGCTTGATGCGCACATTACCAGAAGTTTCAGCTTGCCCTAATGCTCACTTCTATTAACAGCACACTAAGAAAATGTCTGTGTCTCAAGGTCATAATAAAAGGTGCTTATTTGGTCCACAGGATTTGGAAGCAAAGGCCCTCAGTATGTCAGCACTGATGAGGTCAAAGCCCAAGGGTTAGGGCTTTAATCTTTTTAATGAATTTTGAATATTCTTTTTAAAATGCAGTGTTATTCCTATAGGTCACACAGGAGGCCGTTTACATCAGGAAAATTATAAAAAAAGAAAGCCAAGGAGAGGTCTTTGTGCAGTCAAGTGGACGCAGAGCTGAGCTAAGCATCGGAATGTGTAGCTTAAAGTTCATACAATTAACCTGCAATGTAAATAAACAAAAAATAGTTCATGGTCCCCCAAAAAATTGAATTTTTGATCACTAGGTTAGTGGTTTTAGCCCTACATGTTTACCTATGCATGTTTTCTAAATTCAAATGTTATTTTGTATACTATACAGAATTTCTAAGGAATAAGGTTTTAGGTAAGACAATCGGTACAGCCGTACTTTATCAAAGTCATGTATGTTATGGACTGACGTAACACATTAGCACAATTCTCAGTAAGTAAATAACTACAGTAGGACCTGTAAAAGTACCATACCCAATATCTAGCAAATAGAATGCCTAAGATAGGTAACAACAACAAAAATTGCTACTATTTGTGGAGCACATGCAATATGATAATTACTATTTTTACATTTACTATATTAAAATCCTCATAGCAGCCATACAAACTAGATATCCTAATCACTTCTTTTGTAGGCAAAGAAGCTAAGACAAAAAATAATGAGACCGCTTACCCAAGATCAGACGTGGTATCTAGACACCCCGAGTTGTGATGGGGTAAAGTTCAAAGTGAACACAAAGCAAAAATCTGCCACTTGAGAATAAAGGATATACATTTTCATAGTCTGATCCCACAGTTAATGATGTCACTCTTGTGCCTGTAGGCAATTTAGTAAGAAAGGGTTTTGTGGTCAAATAAATTCTGGGAACATCTTAGTTTGTATTTGTCTCTTAGAGAATCACAACATATTAACATACTAAGGCTTACCTGTCCAATTTATAATTTAAAAAAGTTTCGTTTCACTTTAGAATACCACAGTTAAGGTATTTTTTTTTAAACATCTTTATTGGAGTATGATTGCTTTACAATGGTGTGTCAGTTTCTGCTTGATAACAAAGTGAGTCAGCTATACATATACATATATCCCCATATCTCTTCCCTCTTGCGTCCCCCTTCCACCCTCCCTATCCCACCCCTCTAGGTGGTCACAAGGCACCAAGCTGATCTCCCTGGGCTATGGGGCTGCTTCCCACTAGCTATCTATTTTACAAAACCCTTTTATCTCATATACACAATAGGGATATGTAGAAATATTTATAATTTGAATCTACAGGTAACCCATTGAAACATATTTAATTAATAAATGTTAGTCTAAAAATATCATTTATGATAGATAAAAGTACAATAGGAATGTTAAAGTGGTCTAGTTTAAAGAATCATACATGTATTATAAAGGTTATTAATGGTATTATACAACAGTAAATTTTTAACAAAAACTGTTCACTATCTTTTGGTTATGTAACCATTAATTACCATGTTTTAGTCATCTAATGCCCTTTAACAAACCACCCAAAAAGTTAGTGGCTTAAAAAACAACATTGGCTTATTATTTCTTAATGGACAAGTGTCTTAGGGTTGTCCAAAGAAAGAGAACTGATAGGATTTATATTTAAGAGATTTATTTATGAGGAGTTGGCTTATATGATTTTGGAGGCTGAGTGAGAAGTCCCATGTTCTGCCATCTTCAAACTAGAGACCCAGGAAAGCCATTGGTGTATTTCGGTCCTATTCTGAAGGCCTAAGAACAGGGAAGCCAGTGGCATAAGTCTCAACCTGAGGTCAGGAGATGACAGATGTCCCAGCTCATTCAGTCAGGCAGAAAAAGGGGGTGAATTCTTTCTTCCATTGTCTTTCGCTCCATTTAGGCCCTCAATAGATTAGATGATGCCCACCGATATTAAGAAAGACAATATGCTTTACTGAATGCACTGATTCAGGGGCTGGGGAAGAGGAGACTATAGGTGATGTCGGTCAAAGGGTACAAGTTTTCAATTATAAGAAGAATATCTTTTAAGAATCTAATGTACAGCATGGTGACTATAGTGAATAATACAATGTTATATATATGTAGCTCTTTACAAAAGTTCTCTTTAGATCACTTCACTTTTATGAAATATCTATGTTAGTACTTGTTTTAGTTAACCAAAAGAAACACGAAGAGGATTTTCGCTTTTAGGAAAAAGGTCAAAAAGTAAAAATAGCACTTAGAGCAGCAAGTATGGCACCACCAAACTCCTTACCTACGAGGTACACTCAGAATCTTGACATCAAGCTGCCATAAATTGGAACTGTGTCGGTGAGCATCTTTATCTCGATTTATTTTGTGGTCTGTTAGCAAGAGGTGTCCTAAGATAATTGCCTCTTCACTTTACGCTGTTTTGGCTTATGAAAGGTTTCAAAGGAATGCTTTATTTATGGGTACTGGGGGAAACCTGTGCTAAATCATTCTCACCACATAAAGTAAAAAGAAAGTTAACTATATAAGGTGATGGATGTTTTAATTATCCTGATCTTGGTAATCAGTCCACAGTGTATGTGTCTATCAGATCATCACATTATACATGTATACAGTTATATTTCTCAATTATCCCTCAATAAAGTTAAAAAAATTTTTTTAAACTAAAACTTTGGCCTATCAAGAAAAAAAAGGCTAATCTCATCCAGAAATTCTCACATACACACTCAGAAATAATGTTTAGCCAAATATCCAGGCTTAGTCTAGTCAAGTTGACATAGAAATTTATAAATTTTACCATTATAACAGGGGGCAGTTGTATGCGTTTTCTGTTTCATGGGGTCCTGTCTTCACTCACAAGTCTGAAATCCTTTCCTTCTCCACACAGTGTCTGTCTGTCTGTCTGTCTGTCTCTTTCCCCCTTGCCTTTCCTCCATGAGGTGTCTCTTTGTTCAGTAGTCTAGCTTGGACTTTCTCATAGCATGGTGGCGGGTCTTCAAGAGGAGGACGTAGAGGCTGCATCTTTTCTTAAGGTGTTGTTTAGAGGTCCCAAAACATCACTTCCAGGGCAATGTATCCTAGACAAACTAGATTCTACTCCTTGGTGTGAGAGCATATGCATGTCCATCTATTCAGTGCTTTGTAGGAAATCTTAAAATCAACAATAAACCATGTTTTAATGGTTTTAGACATGTTTAAAGCATAAGGAGAATCAGACAAGCAAGGGCTTTTTTTGCACATTTTATGGAATTTATTCTAAAAAGATTTCACAAAAGCAAGGACTACAACTTCTAAAACTTCAAATAGTAGAAATATAGATATTATATATGTATATATATTTGAAATTTATATACATACCTGAAAATATCAATGTATATATTAATCTAACAAACAAGCACCTAAAACTCCTTTATATTTAAGTCAGATTTTATTAAGTTTTTATTCTTTCTCAAAATGTTTCAAATATCCCAGTAGCACAGAAGTCTTCAACTGTGCTCAAGACACTCTTGGAATTACCATAGGGGCTACAATACTTGAATTCTTAACCAAACCTCATTTCAGCATGGGAGGGGTATATTGATACTTTGATCTGTTTTATTTATTGGGCTTTCAACATGAGGTTTATTTAATGAATTACTTACCTAAAAAGCACGGATAAAATCTAACCACACAACTTAACACTTGGAGAAACAAAAGTCACGATAGGTTTAATGATTTATTCAAGGTCAAGTAACAAGTCTACAGGAAATATACAAAGAAAAGGCCTCCTGACTTTGAATTTTAACTCTTCAAAACTACAATGTTTCTTTTGTTATAACAGATATATTTTGACAATAGTAGCGTTACACAGGGAAAAAGAGGACTTGGAAGAAAGATGAGAAGATATAGAACAAACTTTCTTAACCTTACAACTATGGAAGTTTTTCCCAATTAATAATTTTTGTGGGGGGCTGTCATATGAATAGTAGGATGTGTAGCAGTACCCCTGGCTTCTACATATTAGATGCTAGAAGCATCCCTTCCTGAAGTTGCAACAACCAAAATGTCTTCAGACGTTGTCAGATGCCCTCTGGGTGGCAAACCTCTGCCCCCAATTGGAATCACTGGTATACAAAGAAAAATTTCAAAAATAGTTGGTGGTTCGGGAAAAATACAAGAGAGAGACAGCGTACAAAACGTGGGAACATCCATTTCCTTTGATAATTCAATGAGGGAATTTTCAGGATATGCTTCTTTAGAGCAACAAATAACAGTGATTTGCCCTACATATTTTTGTACTGTGATTACAGTAGTTTCATTTAATGTCATTTGCCTTAGATATCTTTATTATTGAATGAAATAATGGCATTATGCAATGTGTATATGTTTATTATTTGATATTCTAAAATTTTGACTATACATTTGTTACAAATAGGTCACATAACCACGCTTCAAGAGGTTTTTAAGCTTTACTATTAAAATTTCCATCAATTCTAAGACTTTTGGGGATCAGTTCCAGGTTTTAGTTATACCATGTTAATATCAATTCACATCTGAGACTTTGTAAACTGGAAGTCATCAAAAAAGTTAAGTGTAAGAAAAACTCAGCATACTGTAGATTTAAAAGTCCAAGCTAAATTTGTACTTCCCCATGGTGAAATTAAATCAAGTCTTAATTCAGCAGAAGTTTAAATTAGCAGAATTAGAGCTTGAATAAGTTATTTTTGAGCTCTGCGAGACCTGTGTTTAAAAAAAAATCTGGTATATCCTACATTGATTGAAAACAGATTTTTCATAAATTGCGAATTTTTCTTATTATGAACTCTGAAACTATTGGATAAGGACACAGTATGAGATATCTATCATTTAACCATCAGAATTGTCTATACCAAAGCAAATCAGAGAAATCAGACCGTAGCTCCCTTCCTACATGTGTCATAGTCTTCCAGGTAAAATCCTCTCAGTATGAATAAAGATGCTTTGAGAAGGTACAAGCAGTGTAAGCCAGATACAGCAGGGCCACATGTGATTGTACCCGAGTGGGGCATCAGAAAGCCTTGCCAGATATGTTTGACCACATCACGGTTAATGTTTTCTCTCTTGTTTCTCTTATTTTCTGTTTCTTATTTGGACCTATTGTGCAGCTCCATGTCGTTTGCCCCTAATAGTACCTGAGATATTGACCCGTTTCCATATTTCATAGTACTGACTAACCCCCTCTCAGCATGGCATTCTCATCCTCAGGCCTACCTAGTAGCCCGGAGTCCACAGACCCTCTGTGGCAAAGTCTCCAGGTGTAACCTCACGATGTCAGTCATGATGAGGGAGGAGCTGTTTCCTGGCTGCACAGGAGCTCAGAGGGAATTTGGGGTCTAGTTGCTTCTCATAAAGGAGACTTTAGCCAGTCTTTCTATTTTTATACTTATGTGTCTTCTCACATTCAAAGGTACCACTTGCCTTCCTTTCTGAATCTTTTCTAGATTCTTTGGCGTGAATTGGAATTCCTCTTGGCATCTGTACCTGCAAACTCAGTATTATTTTTCAGTGTTCTAAGTTCTATATCACTGCCCCATCCACTCTCTAGTATGCCATATCTTTACTGTTTTCTCTTCCGTTCTTTATAACTTTGGAGGTGTATGTTTTTGTATAACATTCATCTTACTGGTTTTTCAGGAAGGAGTAGAAATAAACATGTGTTTATACTATTAGGGTTAGCTCTCATATTTAAATCTCTGAGTATTTCTTTCGGGCAGAAAATTTAGAAGATAACTGAAAAGTTTTCTTAAAGTTAAAACAAATTGTTACTTTGATAGAAGTTTACACCTGCATGTACTTACATTGTTATTTTATTTTAGGTAATTAAGAAATTAAAAAAAAATGAAGAATATCCCCATTTGATATGTTGGTTGTTGGACCTATCACTCTCCATGTTGATTTATATGAGCTGTTACTTTCATTTGTATTTGCATCTTATAGTATTACTATTAGAAACTCAAGATAATAGGTATAATTATTTTAATAAAAAATATGACTATAACTGTAATAATATTTTACACAATATGTTATACATTAGAATATATAATATTCTAAATACAAGGTGATATTCAACCCACCCCTCACCAGGTACATCCCATGCTTCACAGATGAATACACCAAGGATTACAGGGCATATATTCAGCAGATCAGGTTAATGAATGTGATGGCTACATCAGACTTTCAAAGTATTTAAAAATAGCGTAATTCATTTATCCTCTATTTTGTCATTTTCTAGGCTATTTCTAATGTATCATTTGATTATAGGAAGGTAAGATGAAAGACAGTGAAAAGAATTAAAGAAGAGATAAACACTAAGATGGCATTATTGCATCTATAACTCTCATCCATCCTCCCCCAGCTAAAAAGCCTCACTTTCCAAAAATGATTGTATGGAGCATTTTGTGATTAGACAAGAAAATGAAACTGAATCGCACTATTTGTCTTTAGCACATTATGTTCAGTTCTTTTGAAGGAGATGTGGGCAACAGAAGAAGATAAAGAGGGGAATCAGAATTTGGGGAAAAAGCTTCCAAAGCACAAAAGCACACACATACACAAAAACATTTATGAGATGAATGTGTCAATACATGTAAAAAAGACTCCAGAAGAAATATTAAAGTTCTCTAGTAAGGAATATAATTTTCAAAAAAATTTAGCTGAGATTTATAGCACCTGTTCAGAAATAAAAAATATAAAAATTGCTTTGATAATTTAATAATTAGTATAACTATAGATTAACACAGAGAATAATTAAAAATTTGAAAGGAGCTACTTACTATTTTATTTGCATAAGTACAAATGTTATTAAAAAGGTATAGTTATCCCAAAGTTATTTGTTGCTGTTGATAAAACTTTGAATTTTAAAGGGTATTATTGTTTTCATGACTGTTAGTTTAAGATGGTTTAAGAAATCCGTTCTGTCATTTTTGGAAAAGTTCAATTTAAACCGTTAAATATAGCCACTTTTTTCACTCAAAAAGAAATTGCACTTTAAAGTTCAAACTTAGCAAACTGAGCATTTTAATGAGGCAGGTATTTCTATTGGGTCAAGTTTCTTCAAAGAAAGGATACTTCTATGCTTTTAGCAAAATGTTAGACATCTTTAAACTCTGCCCTTCTAAAAACATCTGAAGCCAATATATTTTAATGGACTTTAAGGATAACTTCTTGTCTTTTCTTTCAAATGAGTCCATATAAAATTCATGTAGGTTAATGTGGAAGTTAAATATATGAAAAAGCAAAATTAGGACAAAATGAAAAATATATATGCTGTTATAATTAGTTTCTTAATATTACCTCTTCCCACAATTCCATTTCCTGGAATAAAGATAAGTTATTTTCAAAGTGCAGTTTCATTAAGGATCCCATTCCTGCAAGACCCGTTTCTCAGGAGGAACTTAAGTATTTCTTGGTGGTTTGAATTTTACTTAAAACTGACATTTTTGACTTGATAATAGCTAACAATTTGAAGCAGGAATGACAAAAGTCTAAATCAAAATAGTCAGATATTGTAGTAGATGGAGACGTTGAATCCTAACAGCTTAGTTTCAGTCTTTTAGTATTTTGTTTTCTCTTTGTTTTATCCCAGTGTGCTGCTACTCAGAACTTTCTTCAAGGACCAGGCTTGACCGTCAGCAGTCTATGGGGTCTGCAGAGAGTCCTTTCTTGCTGACCTCTGATCCTAGAATAGAATGATCTTTTTGCAGTAAAGTAGAGAGGGAAATTTTTCTCCCCGTTGCCAGTGGCTGCTGACACTGGGTAAAGATGGCCAATGTCTCTAATGTCTTTCCCTGGTGGAAAGGAAACTGTGATGATTAATTTTATTTGTCAACTTGACTAGGCCCAGGAGTGTGACGGTATTGGGTCAAATATTGTTCAGAGCCTGTCTGTGAGGGAGTTTCTGGATGCAATTAACATTTGAATCTGTAGATGGAATAAAGCAGATTGCCCTCCCTAACGTGTGTGAGCCTCCTCCAATCAGTTGAAGGCTTGAAGTGGTGCGTGAAGTTAGGAGTTATAAAGTTATAAAGCAAGTAATAAAATGAAGAAGTATGAATACTGATCGCAGCAGTGATAGGACAGGAAAGAGGGCATTGAATATAAATGATATTGCAGGTAGAACATGAAAATTTTGATATCTGGGGAAATAAACTGTGAGAGAGAAAGAGAATGAATAAGAGGAATAGTTCAAGACAACTTTGCAATTTGAGCCATAGATGACAAAGAAAGATTGTTTTCTTGCATGGATGTACGTGAGGTGAGTTTGTTTTAGGCCATATTACATTTTAATGGTTAGTTAGTGATATATTCATGGAGAGGTATCAGACAGTCTGTAGAAAATGGAAGGAAAAGAATCTGGAGCTTATAGAGCAGCTATAGATATAGAATATGTGTAGAATAGTATTTCAATATGTGAAAGTAGTTGAAATTCTCATGGAGAAGTGTATGAAGAGAGAAAAAAATATGCCATCAATTCAGCACTGGCGCTTTCTTTAAGGAAAGCAGAAGTTAAAAGAAGGCAGTCACTGAAGGAATCCAGGGAAAGAACAAAGAAAAAGATAATCAAAGAAAGAGTTTTCAAAGTCAGGAGGGAGATTAACACCATGGATTGTCACTGAGAGATCCTGATACCTAGCTCTAAGGCCAATCAGGAGGGACTTTCTCAAGAATGGCAGGGAACCCTGGAGTGGTCCATTTCAGCGAGTAAGTTTGGCTAGAGTACCCAGGGATAAGGTTTATGAGTGGGTGGCAAAGTTGCTCAAGGCATAGACTTTTTTCAGAGTTCTGCAGTGAAATAAATGGGGAGCAATGGAAAAATATTTGAGGGATCGGAGCATTAAGGTCAGGCTAGAAGAGGTCCGTGCATGTTTGTACGCTGAGGGTTAGAAACCAGCAGACTGGAAGAAACGAAGACATACCTGAAGCATGATTCTGGTGGGGAAAGATAGACTCAGGAAGGTTGATTAGGCTAATTTAGGGAAGTAGCAAGGACACTATTTTTGGAGAAAGGAGCAAAAGAAGGTAAAAAAACACTTCAATGCTACTAGGAGTAAGTAGTACTGAAGTTAGAGGATCTCCTGTAAGATGGTCTTGCAGTTCAATGAAAAAAAAGGCAGCTTCACTGCTGAGTCTAAGAAGGGGATGGAGAAAATCTGAATTTGGAGGACAACAGAAATGAAATAAAGAAAGCCAACCAGGATGAGGGCTCAGTGAAATTTGCAGCAGCTGTAAATAGCAAGTAATTTTCCCAAGCCAATCTTAAATAAACCAGAGCTGAGGCAGACAGCGCACACAGTTGAGTAGTATGTAAAAACAGAGCATGGGCTTTTGAGTTGGACAGATTTGAAATCGATATTTGGTGCTCCAGTTTAATTTACCACCAGTGTGACCTTGGTCAGTTTATATATTCATGCCAAGCTTCAAGTACTTAATCTATAACCTGGGGATAATACTTCTTTTCTAGTGTGGTTGTTTTATTACCACATAGTAATGTGTATAAAGGACCTACCAACCACAGTCCTTATCTAACACTTATTCATTTTCAAATGGTAATTGTGTCCCTTCATAATTTGAAAGCAATGGCTGTCTCATTGTGAGAGCTTTCTTGTCTAAGGTAGTTGATAGCAGGAGTCGTTTGAGGAATGTAGTACTTTCCTGGTGCACTTAAGGGCACACCACATTAATTATTGCTAATTGTGACTAATAGGCAATATTGGACTGTAAATGTTGTCTTCCTTTGCAAGAAGAAGGACAATCAATATGGTTGTGTCTTATGGGCTTAGATTTTGATTAGTGCATCACACAAATGTGTCTCATATTGTGACAGTTGTGACAGAGACCATATGGCCTGTGAATCCTAAAATATTTAACATCTGCTCTTTACAGAAAAGTTGACTGACCCCTGCTTTAGGTGACCAACTAATATTGCTAGTAAAATAGTTCCAGAATGTTCTAGGTCACCATTGCCATAGTTAACATTTATATTATTCATGAAGAATCTCCCTCACTTTGTAGTGTGCTATAAAATAAATTAGCTTTCCCTTTCACCTGGAAGTTGATTGAGGATAAATGTTACGTGTCCTTTCTACACTGTTTGTCAAAGACTTGACCATAAATACGGGCTCCAAAATTTTAATACGCTCCTATTTACATTTTACTTATCACATCCAAAGAACAAAATGTTAAACATTGTATACGCAAACTTCAGGACTTCCAAGGGACCAGCAAAAAAGATGGGTTTAGAAATGCAATTAATATATATTACTAAGGTAAAATATCATTAAATATTAAAAGAATAAAATATTAATGTCTATCAAAGATCCAGCTTCCCCAATTCAATCGCCCATTAAGTTGCAAACACAGATAAAGTTCAAAATGCTAACTGATAAAAGTAGAAACGAAATATGTTCCTATAGGGATTTTTCTTTTTAATGAGCTCTATGTTACCAGAAGCATACTAGGAACGTAAAACACATGATCTCCTTTCGTCTTTCCACCTCCTCCCTAGATAAAGAGCAATTAAAAAGAATATGCTTTAGCGAGAAAGAGAAAGGATAAGAAAGCAAGCTTGTTTGCTTGTCCCACAAATAATGCAACAGAGCATCTAAAGGTAGACAGCAGAGCTATACAACAAGTAATTAACCCAAACCAAGTGCAATATATTTAGGTGTACGTATAATAAAACGAGTGGTCCTCTTAATCTAATTCATGTCTAGCTGCCAGGTATTTCACTACAGTATATATCTTAGTCACACAAGTAATGTACAAATAACTACATCGTCTTTCTAAAACATAGACTAAGAAGTTCCTTTTTGCTAAATATTAGGATCACTGAAGGGTTACATTTTACTTACACTTCAATTGATGTCGTTAATTAAAACCCTGGTGTACTGAGCTCCTACACACTCTGTACAAAGTCTCTTTCTATCTCATGCTCCAATAACTATGACTCCATATTTCTTTCTATGCTTAAAGCCAGTTTGGATAAGTGAAACCACATGACTGTGTTATTCATACAAGTATTCACCCCCTGCCGTGTAAACTGGTTTTAATGGCACCTCCATAATTGTTCCTGAAGTAAAACTAGGATCTAACTTATTTCATGGATTCCTTATAATGGATGTCTTTATGTATAATGAAGCATTCTAAAGAGTAAAACCTGTTTCATTGCTACATGTATATTTATCTAAACCAGTTCAACTATAGAATTACAAAGTTCCAGTTTCTGCCTTACGGAAATGTCAAGTTTCCATCACATCAATACAACTAGATAGACTTATATAGATAAATACAGATAAATCGTTATGTAATTAAGTAAAGAAAAAATAACATCATCTCTAGCCATGTCTTTGCTCTGAAATCTCACAGCTAAAGTGTAATTTAATTTTCTTTGGTTTTATCTCTTTCTCATCATGGAAGGTAAACTTTAACAAAGCAAAAATTTTAAATTTCTTAAATCAGAAAAGAAAAACAATGCATACCTATTATTGTATAAGAGCAAATATACGACCTCTATAATGTATTGGACGTTCTATATTCCAGACACTGTAATTTACAAACATTATTACAGTGTATTTAAACCTCACCACAACTTAATGAACTGCATGATATGTCCATTTCATAGATAAGGAAAATGATGTTCAAGCTATACAGTAAAATGTCAGCTCTATGTAACATTAGACACTGTGCTTTGAGGCACTCTGTCATCCTAACTCCAAGTGCACAGTGATGATAGCTTGATGGAGGGGAAATTAAAGATGAATATGGATGTGGAGAAGTCTCTAAGTTGGAGGTGAATGTTTACAAGTTGAATATGAAAGAATTCCACTTTATATCTTCAGTGTTCAAACTAAAGTAGAAATTGACATGATCTCTAGAGAGTAAAAATTGTGATGATGAAGATATAGGTTCTTAAAAGAAAACACAAATAGATTGAATTGAGCAGTACCACCCTTACTTTTGGGCAAGGAGGGCCCTGCTCTTAGCCCCATACCTCAAGGGGCCTCCTCCAATGCCTGAAACCAGCCAACAATGACAGTATGTCAGGACAGGGCACACCAGATCTTGTCCCACCTGTTCCTGTCACCGAAGTGTCTATTGCAAAATCTTCTGCCTCCCTCTGGTGGCTTGGAACACCTGGCACTGGCAAAGCCATCTTGGAGGAGTGTGCCCCTGGACACTGGCACCCAGGAAGGTTACCAGTGCTAGGCAAGGTCCAGACCTCATGTCAGGAAGTCCTCTAGCGTTGACTGAGCCTCTCTCGGTGGGCTTCCTAAAGACCATTGCTCAGTAATGACAACTAGCCATCATGCTAGTTACTGTGATTATTGTGCTTTCTCTAGTTTTCCATCAGTGTGATGACACATGTCATTGTGAAGACTAACCCTGGGTTAGTCTTAGGCTGTGTTGAACAAAGGACAAGCATTTCTTGTGCCAGTGGACTGTTCCTCTTGCTCTGCTATGTCCTTTGCCCACTCTTTCATCCAGTGGGAGAGTGGAGGTTCAAGGAGAGGCCAACGCATTTGACCACATTCTAGGAATTTAAGGCTTATGGTAACTAGTGCGAGAAAAACATGGTTGGAAGATGTATTGTTCTACATTTATATAGCAAATTTAATATGTCTCAGAAAAAAATAATCTTTCTCTAGTGCGAGAAAAACATGGTTGGAAGATGTATTGTTCTACATTTATGCTATAAAATTCCAAATAGCAAATTTAATATGTCTCAGAAAAAAATAATCTTTTCCATTTTTCTACTTAATCTACGAAAGAATTGCATTCGTTGTCATTATCAAAACCTAGACACAAGCTTTGAGAGAGTCACTGAAAGCCAATATTCACAGACAGTACGATGGATGAGTAATGATATAAACTTCATTAGTAAGTGGCATTAGGGAACTGAAGAGGCAAAAGATCTGATTGTTTCAATATAAACAGACTCCGAAGAGTCATTGTGAATAATAGTGCTGCTGCTACCTTTTTCTGGTAGGGAAGCATATAAAATTAGCCAGTAATGATGCATTTGACGGCAAAGGACACCAAGATGGTTCCTGAACCTGAAAAGGTAGAGGAGGTCCCTGAACATTAAGAATAATGTTAACATGCACTGTTTGGGCAGTAAAAAAAAAAACAAAAAAAAATTAATACCTCATTTGTACTCTCATTGTTAATCTTTATCAATATGTCACCATACCTCAGATGAGCCCATAGATTTTATAGAACAGATTTTTAAAAAATTGTTTATATAGACAGAAGCCCACAAAAATACCTCTCAAGGCCCTGAACACCCTAAGGGTAGCTCTACAGAGAGTTGCTGTGGGAATGATCATGAAAGTTGATTTTAAAAATCCATGAAAAATAGCCTTGGAAGCATGGAGGGCCCAGTTCAGGTTGGAGGCCAGGCATCTGTACTGGCCTGAATCTATAAAATTGTGAGATATTTTCTCCCTCAGTAGCTAGATGCTTGGTTGATGGAAGAGGAAAGAATCGTGTTGACTTAGATTCTGGTAAAATGCAAATAGAGAAACAAAAGACAAGGAAGGAGAGAGTAGAGACAAGGAAATAATGAATTACTGTACTGCAGTACCGTGGCTAGATCAGGGTTAAAAATAAACCGAAGAGGGCTTCCCTGGTGGCACAGTGGTTGAGAGTCCGCCTGACTATGCAGGGGACGTGGCTTCGTGCCCCGGTCCGGGAAGATCCCACATGCTGCGGAGCGGCTGGGCCCGTGAGCCATGGCCGCTGAGCCTGCGCGCCCGGAGACTTTTTGGTTTTTTTTGACTTGGCTTTGTTGGCCACCACTTTTGTAATATTTCAACGTTACTCTATTTTGAGGCCGTCCCAAAGGTGCACTGATCCTCAGATCCCAGTGACCTCTCCACTTGTGACCACATTATTCCTTCCTTCTGAAACCCTTCTCATATTTTCTCGCCTTGGAAAATTGCTATTAATCTTCCAAGATCTACTTCAAAGTTGCAGTTTTTGCAGTGAGTCCCTTTACCCAATTTTTGATAACTACTTGTCCTCAGCTAGTATTAGTCCTGGGTTTTCTTACCTTAGCTAAAATAGTTTCATGAACTGTGTTCTTGCAGGCTGTGCTTATGCTGAACTAATGCCCCGTGTCTTGTTGAAGCACAACTATTATACTATCTGTTTTGTTTGTTCGTTTTTTGACACTTCCCTCAGCCTATGTCTTTCTAGTGTCATTTATTTTCATTGCTGTACATCTTTACCACTACCCCACAGTGAAGTACGTTAGCTAATTACAAGGGGATTTATTTTTATGCCAGAATAATACAAGAGAGTTTATCTAATTATTTAATATACTCTCTTTACTGGTAAAATGTGTGTCTGGTCTTACTGCTTTGTCACCTAAGAGCTTTAGCTAAGTATGATATTTCTCCTGACTCTAGTGTTATCCTCTTTTATTAAAGTTCATGGTACTCAGACCTACTGGAAAATGGACTTGAGGATATGGGGAGGGGGAAGGGTGAGCTGTGACAAAGCGAGAGAGAGGCATGGACATATATACACTACCAAACGTAAGGTAGATAGCTACTGGGAAGCAGCCGCATAGCACAGGGAGATCAGCTCAGTGCTTTGTGACCGCCTGGAGGGGTGGGATAGGGAGGGTGGGAGGGAGTGAGACGCAAGAGGGAAGAGATATAGGAACATATGTATATGTATAACTGATTCACTTTGTTATAAAGCAGAAACTAACACACCATTGTAAAGCCATTATACGCCAATAAAGATGAAAAAAAAAAAAGAGTTCATTCGTGGTGCTGGCCCACTGTGTTTTCAAATGTTTATGTATTCGTAACTCAACTTAGTGATACATAAATCTGATTTGTTTTTGTGATTGTTCTTGAATAAGTTAGGTATGATATTCTTAACTATGATTACAAAATAATAAAGCAAACCTTTACCCTTCTTATCTGATATTGTATATACTTAGCACACATGCACACAAACTCCCAAACCTACAATTATACATACATGTGAACATACAGATATCAAAAATAGTTTAAATATTTTCCAATAAATTATAAGTAAAAATATTTCATAATTAAGTTCAGTTGAAATAGTTATATAAGGCATTTAGTTCTATTTGCCTTTGTTATGAATCAAGAGGCTTTAAAAATTCTAATTGCCTTAAGAATTTGAACAAAGTTGCACCAAACATTCTTGTGCAAACATTTTTGTGCACATGTGCAAAATTAGTCTAGTATGTACATACAGGAGTGGAATTGCTGGGGCAAAGTTTACCTGCATTTTCACCTTTACCAGATATTGCCAAATTATTCTTCAAAGCAGTTGTGTCAGTGATCACTTCCAACTCTATATGAAAGTTTCCATCACTTCATTCCCTTGAAATTATTAATAATTTCAGGCTTTATATTTAACTTTTAATTTTTTTAAAATTTTTGCTAGTCTAATTAAGTGCGAAATAATATGCCATTGCTGTTTATTCATCTTCCTGATGGCTAAAGTTGAAGTTCTTTTTATATGCTTACTGGCAGTCCTGTTTGTATTTTATATAAATATCCAGCTTATAGCCTTGTAAATGTAATGCTTTTACTGATTATTGAAGTTCTTAATATAATCTATACTCTAAACTTTGTTCCATAAATTACAAGTGTCTTCTCAGTCCCTGCCATAGATTTTCCTTTTGTTTGTAAAGTTTAATTTTGAATACATGATTTAATTCTAATTCAAATGTATCATTTTGATTTGTGCTTTTAAATTTTCACTTAAAGAAAACTTTTTAATTCATATTTCATAAAATATTTTGTATTTTCTTTTATATGTTAAGCTTTTGTTTCTCTACACATCTGAAAATTATTTTGTGCATTGTATGATGAAGGAAATCTACTTTCATTTTGTGCATCTGCCTAGCAAATTGTTCCAGCACCGCTTATTTAATTTAATATTCTGTTCTTTTCGTATTAATTTTGATGCATCTCTTCTCTATATCAAGTTTCCATATAGGTATAACATTGTTTCTCAGTTTTCCCTTATACTGAATAAATCATTTGGGCTCTATCTGTGCCAGTAGCAATACAATCTTTTTTTCTTTTATGATAATTTTTGATATCTGATAGGGAGAACTTTTTTATTTTTATATTTCCAGCATAATCTGTGTACTTCTTGGGTTTTGCTCTTTCAAATGAGTATTAGGATTAGCTAGACATGGCTCATGAGATTGCTTCTAGGTGTGTATATATATATATATTTTTTTTTGGTTCAATTTGTTTGTTATAGTTCTGACATGCTCTTACCTTACAATTTTTCTCTTATTTTTTAACTCAGAAAAAATTAACTATAATTATGATATGTCTTTTATGGATTGTTCTGTTATTTCGAGTTCTTAAGAAACAAATCTTTCATTTAATTGCTTCTGCTGACTTTCATTCATGGTGTTTTGCTTTTTCTCTGGCTTCCCCTCATGACCCCTACTATGGGAGTCTAATGTCTTAGATTGTGAAAGAACCTCTTTAAGATGTTTTGCACTTGCTCTGCTGAGTCTCTACTGGTTTCACCAGTGCCATACCAAGTTTCATGTTCATGTTTTGGGTTGGAGTCCCTAAACCATATATGTGTATGAATTTAAACTTCATATGCACATGAGGTCCACACTTGCCATCTGCTTTCTCAAGGGTGACATCTTTTCTATCTATGGTGTGTGGTGAGCAGCTGGTATTTGTGTAGCTTCTCAGAACTGGTGGGTAGAAGATTTTTCTAATTTCATTCCACAGACAGGGCTACTCTTCTACATACCCCTTACATGCAAGTATCTCATCTCTAGTTCCTTTAGTTCATATGCCCTGCGATCTGGATTCTCTTAACAGCAGTGGGAATTTAAACCCCACTAAACCATTCATGCCTTTATTTGTGATAATTTCCTGAATTATCAGCTCCCATTCTTCCTTTATTGCTAACGCCTCTTATTTTATTGCTAGTTACTTTCTTAGTGTCAGGGTCCCTTGAAAACGGAAGAGAGAAATTGTGCCAATAGTAATAATTTACAAATGTAATATGCTTCATAATTTATAAGGTGTTTCCTCTAAATTTTTTGTAAAGGTTTGCTTAGTTAAGATTTTTTTCTGAAGATTATAGAGCCATAATTCTGAAACATCAGTTCTGTCATTTTATTCAGTTTATCACAACATAATTGTAGGTTATCAGTGATCCTAGTCTACAAGGAAAATAACTAATCAATTATTTAAGTTATATTATTAAGTAATATCCATCTGTCTCTCCAAGCAACTTATAATTATGCCTATCCTATATTATCTTAAACAGTATTTTAAAACTCTTTTTCATTGTGTTTGATTATATTTCTAATGTTACCAGAACTATATACGCTATCTTACGTGAAATAGACTCATGAGGAAATTGTTTTATCCTAATATTTTTTTCTCTTCTATAGAAGGGGATAGGAAGGAAATTTATAAGGTAATCTGTAGTAGATTGAAAAATAGACTCACAAACTATAGCCAAATCCTAATTCATGAAACCTATGACTGTTACCTGATATGGCAAGAAATGGTCTTTACTAGGGATCTTTAAATGGGGAGTTTATCCTGGATTATCTGAATGGGCCCGGAATACAGTAACATGTATACTTATAAGTGAAACCATATGGGAGATTTGAAACACACAGAGGGGAAAGCATGTTAAGGAGGAGTGAGAAATTTGACGATGCCAGCCTTTAAGACTGGAATAATGTGGCCATGAGACAAAGCATTACGGCAGGCATTAGAAGGTTAAAACAGGCAAGGAATGCATTCTTGCCTAGACACTGATAGGAGAGCAGCCCCGCTAGCACCTTGATTTCAGCTCAGTCATACTGGTTTTGGACTTCTGACCTTCAGAACTGTGAAAGAATTCATTTCTATTGTTTCTAAGCCCCTACCTTTGTGGGAATTTCTTGCCACAGTCAGAAGAAACTGATACAGGTCCTGGTACCTTTTAACCAAAGTTTCAAATAGAATTTTTTTTTTTTTTTTTGCGGTACACAGGCCTCTCAATGCTGTGGCCTCTCCCATTGCGGAGCATGGGCTCCGGACGCACAGGCTAAGCGGCCATGGCTCACGGGCCCAGCCGCTCCGTGGCATGAGGGATCCTCCCAGACCGGGGCACGAACCCGTGTCCCCTGCATCGGCAGGCGGACCTCAACCACTGTGCCACCAGGGAAGCCCTCGAATAGAATTTAATGGTATATAATGTCTGAGAATTTCTTTTGAATTTATTTATTATTTTAACGGTTTTTAATCCTAAAGATTTTTTGAGAGGTAAACTTTTATACGTTACCAGGTGTCTTCATTTTCTTGGACCACTATAACAAATTACCATAAACTATGTGGCTTAAACAACAAACACTTATTTCTTACAATTCTAGAAGCTGGCAAGTCCAAGGCTAAGGTGGCCGCAGATTTTGTTCTTGATTGTCCTCTCCTTGGTTTGTCTTTTCCTTGTATCCTCACAGGGGAGAAGCAAGCTCTCTCACGTCTCTTCTTATCAGGGCACTAGTCCCATAAGTAGGGCTCCACATTTATAACTCAATTGTTCCCCAAAGGCCTCACCTCCAAACACCATTACAAGAGTATTAGTTAGGGATTTAACATACAAAATTGGGGGGAAACATAAACATACAGTCCGTCACACCAGGATAAAACTGATTAAGTTACTTTACTTGCAGAAAATAACAGTCATCCCACATAGATTATCAATCTAGTCTATTGTTATCCATACTTTCCACTCAATTTTTTTGTGATAAAAATGATGATAAGCGCTTCTAAGCATTCTGATTAGAATTTAGTTATAATGGCTAATATATATATTAATTTTCATTATTATATAAATTTATTAAAAATAAAATTTCTCAGATAGGTAAATTTGATATCTCAGACTTTTCATCCTTTAAAGAATATCTAATCATATAAAACCTAGACACAGTGATATCAACAGAAGAAAATATATTAGTTAATAACTACTTTATATTTCCTCATGCTCTTTTTATTTTTTCTGTCTATATTTGACAAAAAACAATCAGGTAGCTGTGGTTGTGTGCACTCATTATTAAAGGTTATTTTCCTTTTCCAAGCATGAGGAACTTCAGTAGGAATGAGTGACAATAAAAGTCCATGAACTTTCCCTAAGATTCTTCAGAATCAGACACCAGGCATGTATTTTCTCACTTGGGTGGGCATCTTTTTAGATTCACTCCCAATATATTACTCAAATAGAAACATTTCAAACAGAAATGTAAGATGTGTTTCCAATAGTATATTCTACTAAATCCAAGATGCTGTTTATTTGAAATATATTATGAGATAAGAGTCAGAGATAACAGTATAAAATATTGTTTAGAAACATCAGAAACAATTATGGATGTGTGAATATACACAAGTTAGTATAAATAACATATTTCCTAGCTCAGTCCCTGGAGGAGGTTTAGAAGCAGTGGTGTTCCAGTAGCAAGGAAAACACCTAGTGCCTAGATCTTGGTTCCTAAGACCATTCTACAATAAAAGCAACCAGCATCCTTGAAATATTGCTGAGTCTAGGGCATATAATATTAGCATGGGCTATCTTAGAGTATCAGAAGTTAAGAAAGGAGTCTGAAAATGTAAGCTTGATAAACATAGTGATGTGGTATGTCTAAAGGATACAAAGCCAAGTGAAAAGAGCTCACAAAGGCCAAAGCTGGACTGAATTGTGCAACAAAATAGTGTGGAATTAAATTATAACACAAAATATCCATGGGTTCACACTGATATACATAAATTACTGAATGAATAAATACACAAACGAGATGGGGAGAATAGGCAAATCTTTCCTACAGACAAAATTTCAAATAAATTTTGTAGTTATTTCCCCCACAAGGAGGTAGACTTCTTACCCTTGAGCATGGGCTGCACTTAGTGACTTGCTTCTACAGGGCACAGTATAGAAAGGGAGAAGAAAAGTCACTTTACACTACAGAATTGAGACAAACACTGTCTCAGTCAGCTGATCAAGATTAGTATCAACAGTAATAAGTTATGCTGGTTGACATGCGCCCTTGATATGCAGTGGTGAGAATGACTTTACCTCTGTAGTCTTCTTCCAAAAAACAGTCTAATAAAAAAAAATTAGATCATTCATCCCCCTTTATCTAATTGTGGGAAAAACATCAGGAAAATTCCAATTCAAAGATATGTAAATGTCTGATCACTACTTTTCAAGACGCATGAGGTCATCAAAAACAAGGAAAATCTGAGAAACTATCACTGTCCAGGAGTGGGTGAGGAGACGTAAAGACTAAATTCAATACATCTGGAACAGAAAAGAACATTAGGAGAAAAACTTCTGAAATCAGAAAAAAGTATCTATATTAGTTTATTTGAGTTCATGTATCACAGTGTATCAAAAGTTGTGACAAATAAACTATTGTATATAAAACACTAACAATTGGAGAAATTAGATGGGGGTATACAAGAACTCTGAACTGTCTTTGAAGCTTTAAGTAAATGTTCTAAAATATATGTTAGAAAAACATATTTGACATGACAACTCTGTGTATGTTTGTCTTTCCAGCTCTGTTCGACTCTATTTGGGAATATAGTCCATTTGGAACTCAATAGCACTTTCGAGTTTTAAAGGATGCCAGCCTTCTTAAAGGTAAGTGCCATTTAAATATCATCAAGATGTATGCTTTTAACCTCTTAATAAATACTTTAAAATTCAAATTCTTTTTAAAACTTCTTTACTATTTAAAATACTTGTTTCATTAGAAAACAGAATATTCAATTGTTTATATACTTACAGGTGGTTGACATAAAATAACAGAACCATGAAACCTAAGTAACCATTTCTTTTAGCAAGGATTCTGTACATTTGAGCTACTTTATTATATTTTTCTCACACTGTTTCAATTTACATGCAGATTTTTGAGAAGACCTAGTGGCTATGTACTTCCAAAAGAACATAAATTGATTTTCTTCCTTTTATATTCTTTTTTATGACACTTTGCCCACTCCCTCATAATTAGTGGATATTACTTTTGTTAAATTGGGTATGTCTTATTTCAAAGGCAAACCTTTGAAGATGAAGCTCTGACACAAGAACAAAGAGACAATGTCACAAATTCTCGTCTTTATTAATATTAATATGACAGAGTCTAGTTCAATTGTTTCTTCAGAAGGCAATTGTAGGCTGATTTTCCTTTGCTGATGGGAAATCTAAACCCTGAGATTTAGACATCTACAGTTAACCTTCTAGAAACAATAATTAAAGCACCACCTTGACACTCCTTGCTTGGTAAATGTAGCATCTATTCTTAGGCTACAGTCAAAACAGGTTCCATTTTCTCAGTTCTCAATCTGTGATCAACTAAGATTAACCATGATATAATAGCTCAGAAAGAAAAGGTTAAAGAGATAAGGCAACTATGTAATTAAGCTAATGTGGCTTTATGGATCTTGCTGTGATATTTGTTCAAAGTCTCTCTGCACACTCATATTTAATAAATAGAAAAATTATACTGTTTCTTTTTGTTTTTAACTTTTCTTTTATGAGATATATTCATTCAAAAATGTTATGCGTTAATCTACCTTTACAACATCAATTAGCTTCAATTTGTCAGATCTGAGGACAAATTTTAAATTTTTTCAGTATTAAAACTTTGAAATAAAATTATTAACCATTTTATATTTCAAACACTACTGATTCCTAATCCTTTTGTTGTCATCCATTTATCCTTTAATTTGTTCTCATCAATATTCAGATCTACCTTATAGAAAATATCTTACTTTTACTTTGTAAAATCTTTGTATTTTATAGAAAATTTGAATAGTTTTAAAATCTCTGATTCTAAATAATTTTGGAGTGGGGTTTTTATTCCAGAACGTATACTAGGATTGATAGGGTAAGAGAGGTTAACAACTTCACATTTTATTCCTTTAACCAGAAACAGATCCTTCTTACAAAACCATGATTTCACCAAGCTAAATATTATCTGTGATACAAGAATGAGTAATACAAAATTAATACCATACCATTCTAATTATTAATGCAAGACTTTGCATCTTTCACTTTAAAGCTTAATGAAGCATTAAAACGTCCAAAGATCCAGATGAAAGAGAAACATACTCTTTTTAAATGTCCTTTGGTTCTCCCTGTGCTATAACTGAAGATTAAAAGAAATATATGAGCTTGATAATCATTTTACTTAAGAATAGTTTAGAGATAATAACTTGAGAATGAGTAAATTTAAAGAAATTAGAATGTTCACTTGTTTTCAATCAGGAGAGAGTTCAAATTAATGCAGAAGACATTTGAAGAGAATGGCTTGAAATTGTTTCCCTTTTAGCATAAGGGTTTTCATAAATTTCACATGTGAAAATAGACCTGAAAGTAATCTTAGTGGAATGATATAGTAGAATAGACTGAGGGACTTCCCGGTGGTTCAGTGGTTAGGACTCGGGGCCCAGGTTCAATCCCTGGTTAGAGAACTAAGATCCCACAAGCTGCATGGCGTGGCCAGAAAAGGAAAAAAAAAATAGACAGTGATATCCAAGAACATTGACGATATAGGTGTCAAGGCAAACAAATTTAGTATTAAAATATTTGTCTACTGTTAATTTATTTTTGAATACATTAATGTCCTGGAGCCTGTTTACAATCCCAGCACCTCCTTCTGTAAATTCTTTTCTGAACAAAGAAAGAGCAGTCTATTTCTCCATTAACATTTCACAAAATTTACCGTTTATTCTACTCACTTCTTACTTATGTCCATGATTGCCTAATAAGTAATTAGATTATTTTTATAAATTATGTCAAAAGAAAAAAGAAAAGAAATAAATGATGTGTTTTTCATATGGTCAAACAGCACGCTTGACTATCTATAGAATCCTTTTTTGTTTCAATATGAAAAATGCTATGATTGCAGGGAAGTTGGGATGGGATTCCATTCTTCATGTTTTGGTTGAAAGGGAAGGGAAAACACAGGAAAAGGCCATTTGAGCTGATTTTAAAAAGAAGTACATACAAATATGTAAATAAGAGGGTATAGATGTATAAAAGGCATGAAGATATGTAATATTATTTCATATGTGGTGGATTTTATAACATTTCAATAGGACAAAGAGGTGAAGTGTGGTTGCAAAGGGAAAATGTTGGGAATTAACACAGAGACTGACACAGAGGCAAACAAATCAAGGATCTATCTTGAAAAATAAAGTCTTTAGGCCGTAGGTATGAATATCAGGTCCTGACACTGAGAGAATATCGCCTCTCAGCCGTGACGAGGTGAAACACAATCTGATGGACACCGAGGGAGCAGTAGATCTGCTCAGCTAGGACTGGATTAGAGCATATCTGGTTTTAGTGCTCACAACACCCTGCTGAGTTGACAGTAGGGTTCAAAAATGAACTGCAGAGCCATCTGTTTAAGAAAGAAATATACTTTGTAAGGCATTATTAAAAATCATTAAAATTTTTTGTTTGTTAGTGTAGTTTTCCCCTGATGGGTTATTGTTTGGGTTGCAATTAGCACATATGAAGAAAATAAATGCTGGAATATTTCTATTTTTGGGTAATTGTCAAAGGTTAGTCATTCGAAACATGCCTGTTAGGATTGCACAATGGACTTGTCATTGGGAATTATGATTCATCCTAGACACAGAATAATAAGCACAGAAAAGAAAGGAAAATACAGAGCGAGTTGACTATTTCAACTTAGACTCTGCTAGGCTTTTTATTCAGAAGAAAGAATTGTTCCAGTTACTCATGATTGTGACATGCTTCCAGGATATTAAAACAGGTTTGCTGCCAGTGATATCAGTACAAGAAAAAAAAAAATCTGAAAAAAGATGCCCCAATCTTCCATGGATTCTCCTTCATGTAATTTTCTCTTTACTTGCTCAATATTTAGTTTTAAATATCCACAAGATGTTCTTAAAATCTTGCTTGCTTGGAGACTCAGGTCACTTACCTGCATCTTTATTCCATAGCACATATTTTTACCTAATTTTAAAGGTTACCTTCCTTCTGAGAACCTAAAGGTGGTATTCCTTAAATAAAGAAGAAAGATAAATAAATGGGAGGGTTTTTTTTTTTCTAGCTTTAAAGTAGTCCTGTTTATATGTCATGCTGCTTTGATGTTATGTGACAGGTCATAATTCAGGCCATTGTGCTATCATTCAGTTTAGCTTAAAATTCTTCAGTACACAAGCAAGTAAAAATGCACATGGTCTTTGTTCTAATAATAAAAAAAAAATCCTGCAGGAGAGATGGAGCGAATGCTTTGTTATGGTCTATGGGACAACAATCCATAATTTACTTTGCAGATGTCTGTAATTTAAGCAGCAGGCAGAACAAGTTGTAGCTGCTCTGGGGAAAGGATACCAAGAGGCACATAAATCATGGTGAGGATTAAAAGCAATGAACATTCATCTTCTTAACCTCGTAAAGGCAATATTGGAAAGCCAAGGATTAGAACACAGAGAGCACGCAATCTTGTGCAGTGGTAAAATGTGTCACGAGTTTTTAAGGCTTCTCTCAGTTAGCATTGACCTGCCATTTGCAAGTCAGCAGAACATAATTTTAAAGTTGATTTTAAAGAGGCCCCTTCTACATCCTAATAAATTGAGTAAGTGATGAGATATATTTCGAGGGTGTATTAAAAGTAGAGTCAACTTACGTGGAAAAGCTAATCATTTTCTCAGATTGAAACACGTTTCTTCTTTGACAGTATATGGAAGATAACCTTAAAATATCCAATCCCAAAAGATCTTCATGTTTAGTTAAACGTGTTTAAATAGTGAAATGTCATGAGAAAATTGTAAATTCAGAATAGTCAAATGAAGCAGATAAAGACAGCTGGGTCTCTTCTATAACATTTAGTAAACAAATGGCCTGTTACTAATTGTTTATATTTGAAAAATTATTCTAATCAAAGGTCTTTGGATGCAAATGAGTAAATCATGCACAGTAAGAGGTTTCATTTTTTGTTGAAGATAGAAACTTTAATCAAATTTTAAAGCTCTTGAAAAGTACTAACTTGTTAATTTTCTCAGTATTCTTTTAAATCACATTCATAATACAACTGAACTTGGCAATTTTATAAAAACACCAGGACAGAGCAGAGAATAGTAAAATCATTTTTCAAGGATACTTATTGAGCCTATTAAGGAGACACAAGTAGATTCCAGTTTCTGATTCCCTGGTTTAATATCAAATATCCCTTGGCAATGTTTCTTTTAATGTAGCCAATACCTAATTATCTATTTGAGTTAAGGGGAGCTATAGTGTTGTAAACCCAGAGTGGCTGATAATTAAAATATATATTTATATTTAGCTTTGAAATGTATTTTGAGTTCATATTTGAACATGATTTTATCTGACATTTTGGAACACACCACAACTTGTCTTTGAAAAGCAGAGCAGAATAGCACATCTTTTAATTTGGGCTACCTCTGCACGGGGTGAACCCTCTTCTATACTTCATGGGTCTTCGTTGCTGCACGTGGGCTTTCTCTAGTTGCAGCGAGCAGGGGCTAATACTCTTCATTGCGGTGCACGGGCTTCTCATTGCAGTGGTTTCTCTTGTTGCAGAGCAGGGTCTCTAGGTGAGCAGGCTTCAGTAGTTGTGGCTCACGGGCTCTAGAGCGTAGGCTCAGTAGTTGTGGCACACAGGCTTAGTTGCTCCCTGGCATGTGGGATCTTTACGGACCAGGGCTCGAACCCGTGTCCGCTGCATTGGCAGGGGGATTCTCAATCACTGCGCCACCAGGGAAGCCCTCAAACATCTTTTTAGCTACCACTTTTCCTTCCTCTGGAATGGTGATTAAGTACCATACGCTTTGATACAAGCTTTGTGTAATGATTTTAGAGTAAAACAGCTTTGTTGTATTGTATGTCATTGCATTTAGTTGTTCCTTTATATGTTTTCTAACAACATTGTACTGAACTTCCCAGGACCAATTCGAGGCAAGGAGGGCATAGAACTTTGAGACTCAGTGAGGCTTCGTTGCCACATAAACTAAAACCAGTATTAAGTAAATGGGAGAAACTTGCTGTATATTTCTGCACTAAAAATGGGCTAAATCACTTTTGACTTCATAACTACATCTGCTATTTAATCACAAACTTATGGGTCCCAGAGTCTGCTAAAAAACAATAAGCTACTATTTAAAAAGAGCAAATATTTGCACCTATGTCTACATATCAAAATTAGTTTTAAAATTATTATTAAATAGGGATAATAGAGAGAAATGATATTATATTTTAAATGTATTTTAATATCATTTAAAAATTATTTTTTATATTTCAGATACCTCTGTAGAGTGGGTGACATGCAGACAAAAATTAATTCACTTATCCTCTTTATTTTTTTCCTTAATGATTGTCTCCCTAGTTTAAATAAAGCATCCAGTGCTTGGTAGGGAGGGGACGTAAATTATACTACAGATTCATGGATTAACTTACTCAAAAATATTATTGAAAACAATCTGTACATTACTTTGTGCCAAGGACTCTCTGGGTAGTGTATAAATTTGTGAAACATATCATTAAAAATTACTAACCATGTTGGTGCTTACATTTTTGTGAAAAGAACAAAAGTAAAGAAATTATATAACATGTAAATCATATTTAAATTATAGCTAAATCAATTTATAGAAAATGAGAAATGCTATACCAAAAATAAGCTGAGAAGAGTGATAGGAAGTTTCTGTGTTGGAGAGCAAAGGGGAAATAGTATTTTGCAGAATTTAAAAACATGGTTAACTGAAGGTCTTCCCAATAAAATGACATTTGGAAAGATGTGAGAAAAATGTGGGAGCAACCATGCAGATATCTCAAGAACAGCATTGTGAAGTCAACTACACATTTCAGGGTGAAAAGGTGGGAGCTATTTGACGTACATCATCAAAACCCAGCAAGATCAGTGCGACAGAAGCTGAGAGAGAGAGAGTGGGAAAGGAGTGTAGGAAATGAGCTCTGATAGACAGTGGACCTCACGGGCAGGGTAAGGACTTTGCTTTTTCCTCTGAGTGAGACCAGAAAGCATTGGATGGACCTGGGTAGAGCAGTACCATGATGCATCTTATCTTTTTTTTTTTTGCGGTACACGGGCCTCTCACTGTTGTGGCCTCTTCCGTTGCGGAGCGCAGGCTCTGGACGCGCAGGCTCAGCGGCCATGGCTCACGGGCCCAGCCGCTCCGCGGCATGTGGGATCCTCCCGGACTGGGGCACGAACCCGCGTACCCTGTATCGGCAGGCGGACTCTCAACCACTGCGCCACCAGGGAAGCCCGAGGCATCTTATCTTTGAAGGGGACTTTTCTGGCTGCAGTGTTGATGATGCACTATAGGGGCACAGTCCTGGAATTAGAGAATTCTTCTTAAGGCAATGATAATAACACAGGTGTGCGATGATTATAGCAGGGAACTGGGAGACAGCAGACCGAAGAGTGAGAAGTAGGAAGATTGAGACTAGATGATTTGGTGGCGAATGATATGTGTGGTGTGAAAAGATGGGAGAGGTCCAGGGTAACTCCATGATGTGTGGCCTGCAAGGTTGGAGGATGGTTTTGCCATTAACTGAGTATGCAAAGTCTGAGCTGCCTTTAAACATCTTAAAGAAATGTTGACTAGGCAGTGGGATATATTTATATGAAATTCAGGAATGAGTTCCTCTGGTGTATAAATCCTATGACATTTGACCTGTATGCATTGTTAAACAAAAATATAAAATCCCCTATATATCAGGTGCTTTTCTAAGCTTTTTGTATGTAATGGCTCATTTAATTTAATCCTCATAACAGATTTATGAGACAGGTACTAATAATACTATCCTCATTTTATAGAGGAGGAAAATAAGACTAAGAGGGTAATGTAATGTTTTCCAAGATTGCATAGTTGGTAAGTGGCACAACTGGGATTTTAACACAGGCAGTCCATCCCTAGATACCATGCTCTTAGCCACTACTATATCCTCACAGTAAAATGGGTTTAAACAACTTGATACAGGATTAGGTCTCTAATGGAGCAAGTTTAGTGAACAGTAAAGATACAAGAACTAGGTTCAGAGGAGCTATAGTGAAAAGAAGTCCGGGAGATGAAGAAGAACTGAAAAAAAAAAAAAAGGGGTCAGTGCAGGAGTGGAACAAGAAGAGAGGTGTCCTGACATCACATGAAGGAAGTGTTTCAACTGGGTCAAGTGTAGCCGATGAATCCGAAAAAAAAAAAAAATATATCAGGACTGAGAATAGACCATTGGAATTCGCGACCTAAATTTTGTTGTTTATGTGGACAAGAGCAATGTTGATGGATTGGTGAGCAAAATTTTTATGAGACAGCAATGGAAACAAAATAAAGACAGAGTTAATTTTCAACATCAAGGCAGTAGCTTGAAAGGAGTGGTTAAGAAAAATATTTTCCTAAATACCTTTAGCTCCCATTTAGTATTAAGGGATAGGTGTGGCGAAAGAAATCATGAAATTACTCTAATATTTCTGTGATAATGAAAGCTTGATGTGAGAAGATGGCAGCACAAATGGTGCTTTCCACAACAGCTAAGTCACGAGGCTTAATGCCCCATGGTCAATTTAATGAGAAAAATATGACATAAGGGCAGTATTGCTGGCTGGTTTTTTGGGGAAGCATGTTAAGATGGTAATGAGAGAAAGGATCAGTTCATCTCAGGGCATGCAAGGTGATTCATTGAAGGATGGAGCTAAACACAGGGAGGGCTAAGGAATCTTTTCTCAGTGCTTTTGGGTACTTGAGAAAACACCTGTAAAAGGTGGCCACTCCAACGCCTGCAGCCTCAGGAGAATGAAGAGGCTGGAGCAGCATGGTTGACAGAGAAAGGGCCTGGCTGAGCTGAGAAGAATAGGTAACATGTTTATTTAGCTGAAAGTGTCAACAATATGTAACAAGTAAGCTCAAGAAAGCAACTCGACTCAATATACCTGAGCAGATGGCAGTCACCCCACAAGGCAGCATCACCAGTGTTCTAGAAAGCCCCTTTCCTCCCAACTCTACAAGGTCACGTGAGCCCCTTCTATCTTAAATACGAGCCCAGGGAGGGATGTGAAAGACTGAACAATATCCCAAATATCGTGATATACATCTTCACAAACTACTTAAATTTTTAGACGTAACAAAATTTTAAACTGGAGATGGTGTTGCTCACGAGAAAAGTCATATCAGGCCTGAAAACAAAGGCGTAACATTTTGATTGCGTATCTGTATCTTATTGCAATACAATCTATGACTGCAATTCATGCCACTATGAAAAGAACACTTAGGACAAGTGCCTTCTTATCATTTGTGGGTGCTGGCTGAAACTAATCTTAAATAATATGCAATATTTGAATGTTTGTTTAATAAATGCCCATGGTGAAAATATAGGTAGATGAAGTTTAAAACATCTATTTTTAACAGTATAGGTAGGTAGATAAAGGTATAAAGTTTCTTCAAACTTATTTACTATATATCCTATTAATGGAATTACCCTATAAGATGCCTCAAAGTAGATTTATATCTGATCTTTGGATAGCACAAAAATATAGTTCTCGAAAAATCAAGTACAATAATATCATAAGAAAGATTACAATTTGTATGTATAATAAATCTGAAGGAATTAATTACCTGGTTGGTTTACAATCAAAACAGAATCACTCCTTCTAACTCTATAAAAATCTCAGTATTTATCTATGGTATTTAGAATGGCGAAACATCTGAAATGCTTCACTAAGCAGTTCTAGAAGCCTGGCAGTGATGTACGTTGTTCCACATCCAGTGGTCAGAAACCCTGCATCATCATTTCTGGATAATATTCCTTGCATCTTTATGTGCAGAGTCTGTGGCAACGCTGAGTTTCATCGACTCTTCATTACAATTGTGAGTTTCTTTATGACCTTTTATCATATTCCAGTTCCACTCTCGGGATTTCTGCATCTTCTCCTGATCCTACAACCTTACTTGTTACAGCTTCCATGCTGTAGCCCTCCCTCCTCACTTCCTTGTACAAGCACCCTTAGCAGGAACAGCTTTCTCACTGATCTTACTTCTTACAACCAGTCATGCAGCTAAAATTTGGGGGGAGATGCAGATTATTTAGGTACAATATAAGTTTGTCTTTAACCCATTTGGGATTCTTATTCTATTTTAAAACACATAGAGACATACTTGTGGTTCATGGTTAAAACAAACTGTCATATACATTTCAAGTTACCAAGGAAAGATTCTATGTGGCGCAGGTCAAAATAAATCGACATTAGGTTTCAGCACTTTTCCCAGAGCATGCGATTCAGAGGCAAAAGAACACTTTTTTATTTCATCAAACTTAATATGATGAATGAAGCATTTGCATTACATTCTGAGTAACAAAGTAGTTTCTACTCCATTGGGCGTTTTAGTTTGCCTGGGTAGTTTAGTTTCCAGTAGTTTGATGTCTTAGATTTGGCACAAAATTGTAGATAGTACCAGCATAGGCTTCCTGCTGGATTCTCTATATTTGAATCCAGCATAGCTATGTATTAGTAGTATAAGCTTGGAAAAGTTATTTTACCTCTCCATGCCTCATTTCTTTTTTCTATAATATAGAATTATATTATAGAAAATTATAATATAGAACTCTAAGAAGAGTATTGCATTTCATAGGGTTGTTATAAAGATTATGTGAGTTAATATCTGTGTATACTATTTGTAAGTACTTAGAGCAGTGTCTACCCTGTAAAAATCAATTGAAGTCTGTGAAGTAAGTCAGAAAGAGAAAAACAAATACCGTATGCTACCACATATATATGGAACCTAAAAAAAAAAAGATTCTGATGAACCTAGGGGCAGGACAGGAATAAAGACACATGTAGAGAATGAACTTGAGGACACGGGGAGGGGGAAGGGTAAGCTGGGATGAAGTAAGAGAGTAGCATGGACATATATACACTACCAAATGCAAAATAGATAGCTAGTGGGAAGCAGCCGCATAGCACAGGGAGATCAGCTCAGTGCTTTGTGACCACCTAGAGGGGTGGGATAGGGACGGTGGGAGGGAGATGCAAGAGGGAGAGGATATGGGGATATACGATATACGTGTGCATAGAGCTGATTCACTTTGTTATACAGCAGAAACTAACACAACACTGTAAAGCAATTATACTCCAATAAAGATGTTTAAAAAAATCAATTGAAGTGATTTTTAATAAATAGGTTATGTTCTTCTTTGTTTTTCTCTGGAATTTGGAGAGAATGGAATACTCTCTTCTAAGTTTCTCTGATGCCAGAAATCATAGGTCTCCTTTCATTTCAAGCTAGCCAACCCTCATTGCAAACATTTAAGAAGTTCATGCTCAGTTTATATATTTTTTCATAAATTCCATTATATTCTCAGTGATTGTTTTTTCTAAACTTTGTTTTTCTCATATTTCCAAATTTATTTCTTATGTTGTTCTGCTAATTACTTCACCATTCATTTAATAAAATGTCTTAAAATAAACATCTATTTCTGACATATAGATGCACACATATATCTATATATTTACATGAGTATATATATGTGTGTGTGTGTGTGTGTGTGTTGTGTGTGTATCTATGTGTGTATCTATGTGTATATATGTATCTCTCAACTTGTCAGACTCATCCTATCATAGCAAGACATCACTGTCATATTTAGTCTGCTATTTAAACAGCGGGTAGACACAAGGTCCTTGGAAAAATAAATTATTTGTACATAACACATAGAGCCCTGTAGCCCTGTTAATTTAATTAATATCTACAAAAATATAATCTCCTCTTCTAGCTTTTAATAATTATTTTCCCACATATGAATAGCATATTAACATGGTCAGTGTTCAAAGATTCTTAATGAACATTGTAAAGACATTTTTCCACGAAGAGCAGTAGGCTTCTCTAAAGTTTTTGCTTCTTATGACAAGACAGATGGAGAAATTCATCTTTTAAGCATGATATTTATTCCATCTTTCTATGTTGTTTGAAATCCATTCTTCCTCTTGCCCCTAAGGTATGCCTGTCTTCTAAGCACACCTTTGAAACTAGACAGAAAACATATGTGCTGTGTATCTGTTGGATCTGACAGAAGAGGTGAAATATAGGATAACTGCACTGTTCGTTGTACAAAAGGGGGTTTCCTTTTTGCAACCTGTATTCCTTCCATAGTGCAAGGTGCTGTGCTGTGGCCTTCTGATAGTTTAATTATCATCCCATTTCATTCCACAGCAAGCTGCGTCCTCTTAAAGCTAGGGAATATTGAAACTTGGCATAAATGTCTCTGGAGCATGCTTATGACTTAAATCGGAACTCCAACCGTATCACAGAGTGCTCCTTGTGTTTCCAGAGCATCAATAGGCAATTCTACTGATAAATTTATCCTGACCTTATATATCTTACAAGGATCCTCACGGGCCTTATTGGTTTTGTAGCTTTATTTAGAGCCACTCTCCACCCTGTACTCTGTGCTAAACCATATGCACTGCAAAACCTTCCATTTCTCAGCTACAGCCCTACTCACTTATGGGGCCTTCACCTGCTCAGACTCTGCCCAGAACTTCCCTCCTCGCCTGCCCATCCACACACCCGGGCCCCCTCACCCTGGACCATCTCACGGCTCACAATACAGACATCAGTCAGTCTGTTCTTCACACCTTCCTCATCCCCCAAATCTGTCAGGTTCCTTTTGTTTGACCATCTCATCATGTTGGTTTATTGGCTGTATAAATGTGGGTACCTGATATTAAATTGCAGATTTCAAGGTCCCTTAGCCTCATCTCCGGTCCTGTCTCCACTCTGCCCAGTGGGCCATTCTCAGTCCAGCATATTCCTATCACACTGGCCTTCTTTCAGTTACTCAGCCTTTCCTCCCACTTCAGCGGATCTATATACTTTTCTATCTTTAAAGGAACAAATGTATGCCCTTCCATCCTTGATTACATGACAGAATTTTACTCAATTTCTAGATCACCTCAAAGAACAATTTATTCAGGGAAAAATAGATTTTAAAAAAGGATTCATCTAGTGATTTACATAAAATGAGCCCAAATTATAAGCAGCACTTACATTGCATTAACTGTTCCGCTGATAATTTGAGTTGAGCGGTATGGTCATCATCAGTGATTCTGGGACCCAGAAGATTTAGGTATGATTCAAAAGTATGTGAAATGTGGCATCGTACTTTAAGTGGGTTCAAAAAGTTCAGTCATATAAAATTAGCCATCGCATCACTGCAAGGCAGTGAAATGGTGAAGATAGAAGTAATTGCCAATCACAGTACACCTAAACTGTGTTGCTGAGGGGTGCATAATCGAGGTGACTCACTCCAATAAACTAGTATAAATCGAGGGTTCAGTCAAACGTAACAGATGTCACTATGTTAAGCAGAAAGTTAATTTTTATGCAGAAGCACATTTAAAACTATGTTAGGGTAGGAGGTGCAAGTGCTATCTGGACTTCCTGGAATGAGACTTAGAACATCATCAAAGGAATGGTCTGCCCAAGGCTTTTCTCCATTGGGTACAATAACGAGACTGGAGGAAAAGGGCTAGCTCCAGGACCAAACCATCTTAGTCAGGATTCGTGGATCAAGAACCCAGCACAGGGACTTCCCTAGTGGCACAGTGGTTAAGAACCCGCCTGCCAATGCAGGGGACACGGGTTCGAGCCCTGGTCCAGGAAGATCCCACATGCCACGGAGCAACTAAGCCCGTGCACCACAACTGCTGAGCCTGCACTGTAGAGCCCGCGAGCCACAACTACTGAGCCCAGGCACCACAACTACTGAGCCCTCACACCTAGAGCCCGTGCTCCGCAACAAGAGAAGCCACCGCAATGAGAAGCCCGCGCACCGCAATGAAGAGTAGCCCCCGCTTGCCGCAACTAGAGAAAGCCCGCGCACAGCAGTGAAGACCCAACGCAGCCAAAAGTAAATAAATAAACAAACAAATAAATAAATAAATAATCCAGCACAGCATGGTTAGCTGCAGGAACACATGACCTTCAGTACAAGCAAGTATCCGGAAGCTGTGATGGAAGAGCTGGCTGAGACCCGTGCCCTGCTGCCAGATCTAGACCAGTAACTGGGTGATCCTAACATCACTGTCCTTTCTCTTTCTGTGGAACTTTGTTCCCAGATGAATTCAGATATCTTAGAGAACATCTCATTGGCAGTAAATAAACCACTTAAAGTTCTAGCTTCGAAAGAATCTGGAAAGTGGAGTTTTACCTTCCAGGACCTGACAGACTTAAAGCAACACTAGGAGGAATCTGGATACCAGCTGCTCAGTAACGTAATGCAGCATCTTTACACACTGTTATCTAGCATGAAAAGATATTTTGCAAATATTAAGTTGAACCATTCATAACTGCTGTTTTTGTAGAGAAAAAAATGAGTGAATAGTGCCATTCTTATTAGTCAAATTCTATGCATATGAATGGCACTAATTATGAAAATTAAAAGAAATACTTGTTATTGACAGTGTTAATAGGCTGGATTAGGATAATAGTCCATTGGATAGGGATGCTATTTATAAGTTTTAAATTTATACTCTGAACACATATAAACTATTCCCCATAAAAAAGAATATTCACAATGATCAAATGTTAATTGTGTTTTGATTTCCTTTTCACCTTGTCGGTGGAGGAATCTCTGCTCTGGAGTTATGGTGATGGCTGAAAGCAGAACACCTGACACTGGACAGGTGAGATTGACAGTAGGTGTTTAGTCCCATATACTGGCAGCCTGGGACAGGAGGACGCTGCGTTGCACAGGGCCACATGGGGGCTGCACTTGGGAAGAATGAACGGCTAAGGGCTGTGGTAGGCAGGCTTCAGAATAACAAGGGGATGAGATGGTCTCTGGTTCCTGCAGGAGGATGTGATTGGCTTGTGTGAACAATCTTGTGGGCTGTCAGGACACTGACATTTGCCCCTCAGGGAAAATCAGACACTGTGCCTGGTGTCTGATTAGACCACGACTAGAAGGGTTGTTTGAGCAGACATCTTATCCCTAGGAACACAGTAGGGAGGAGCAATTGCCATTAGGACATTGGAGGCCCTCCAGGCTTTCCCCCGATGCCAATGCACACATAATATCAGGACTTGATTTTAGGCCTCTTACCACATATGGTGATATGTTTGCACATTACCTAACAGGAACATAAGGGAATGGTATAATTTTTAATAGGAAGTAAATTTATCATTATCAGCAAAGTACTTTTCAAATTTTTCTTATGGGGAATCTTTTACATTGCTCCAAGTTTTAAGTTTAAATTAACTAGCATCAAATGAAATGAAAAATTTAGCTCCTCAGTTGCACTGGCCACATCTTGGGTGCTCAATACCTCATGCACGTGGTTAATGACTGCTGTATAGACTACATTTTATTTAATTTTTTTTGTTTTTGTTTTTGCGGTATGCGGGCCTCTCACTGTTGTGGCCTCTCCCGTTGCGGAGCACAGCCTCCGGATGCGCAGGCTCAGCGGCCGTGGCTCACGGGCCCAGCCGCTCCGCGGCATGTGGGATCTTCCCAGACCGGGGCACGAACCCGTGTCCCCTGCATCGGCAGGCGGACTCTCAACCACTGAGCCACCAGGGAAGCCCTAGACTACATTTTAGATGAAGATATGGACACTTAAAAAGTTAAGTTCTTAGCCTAGAGAAAGCAGAGATTACAACTTGATTCCGACCTTGCTGAAAGTATCAGATATTTACATTTCGTCTTTTAAATCACAGGACTAGCTGAACTTGAGATGTGGAAATAGATACCTCCTTACAAGAGAAGGTATTGGAAGAAACACATACATATTTGGAAGTCCAAATTAAACTTACAAAAATAACTTAAATGAATAGATAAACTGAATCTTCTCTCCCTAACTTGAAAATTGTATTCTAGTTTCAATGGTAATGGCAACTTTGAAATAATGTGTGCTCCTTAAACCTTAAACTGATTCTCAGTGCCAAGTATAGTGTCTAGCATATATTCATGTATGCATAAATGAACTTTATTATGTGCATTCATCCAATGGTTCATTCATTTATTCCACAATTTTCCCCTGATGTATTCCAAGCACCGATTTGATTGCCCTGGGATAATGTTGAACAAACCTGATATTTTTCTGCTTTTATGGAGTTTACAGTGTGATTGAGAGGGACAGAAAATCAACAAATGAATTATTGATTTATAAGAAGTGGTTAGAGTTTAATAAAGTACAGTCAAGTCAAACTAGCAAGTTGATGTATTAGGAAGACACTAGGAATTCACTTCTGATTGGTGGTCAGAGAAACTCTCTCTGAAGTGAAATAATTTAAGCCCAGATATGAATGGCCAAGAGGAATTGTGATGTGATCACTTGTAGGGCGAGTTTACTAAGCAGAAGCAAGAGCTAGTGTAAAGGTCCTGGGAGGAACAAGCTTGTCATATGTGAGGGACAAAAGAGAATTCCAGGGCTTCCCTGGTGGCGCAGTGGTTGAAAGTCCGCCTGCCGATGCAGGGGACACGGGTTCGTGCCCCGGTCCGGGAAGATCCCACATGCCGCGGAGCAGCTGGGCCTGCGCATCCGGAGCCTATGCTCCACAACGGGAGAGACCACAACAGTGAGAGGCCCGCGTACCATAAAAAAAAAAAAAAAGAGAATTCCAGGGTGGCTGGATTGAGTAAACAATGTGAGTAAGTGAGAGGATGAAGCCCAAGAGGTTGTCAGGAACCAAATACTGCAGGTCTTGTTGGCTGTGGTGTGGAATTTGGATCTTCTGTGTGTGTTCCCTGGTCATAAGAGTGCATGAAGCAAAAGAATGGCATGATGGCAAAACACAAAATTATTGGTAACTTCTGAGGAGAGCAGTGCAGGGGTTATGGGAGTGATGACATGACATCCGGGAAGAGCTAATCATTGAGACAGATCTTGAAGAATGAGCAGTGTTTTTGACAAGTAATTTTGAAACAGAACTTCATAATCTGTTTGCACTATCTAAAATATTCAAAGCAATATAAAACAGTCTTTGCGCCTGGTTATCTTTCTCTGTTCTCATATTCATGATTTTACCCCAGAAGTGGAATCTAAGTTGGGAAATGGTTAATGAGTGTCTGTGGTGAATCCTGGATATTATCTAACTCTGTTTTAATGTATGCAAATAAAGAATGTGATAGGAATTATATAATGGTTTCAACATTAGAAAAATCCAGAATTTTTATGATTAATATAAAAATTAATGGGGCATTAAAATGATTAAGCTGAATAAGCACAAAAACCTCAAACATCAGAAGTACATTTTCTCAGCTTGATGCCTTAAGTGGCCATTGCTTCATCTGTATTATGGGAATCTTAAATTTTAGAAACGGGTAAAATTTTCTAAGTAAGGTATTAATATAGCAAGAGTCACCATTAGATGCAACATTTTGCTTTAGTTAGATAGATTAAAAAGCATTTATCTTCAGGTGTCCAGAGATCATCAGTGAGAATGTTATAGTAGAAATTTAAAGGACATTCATTAAAGATTTATTTCTCCAAGAAACAAAACAAAACAAAACAAAATCTGCATGATGGTAGAGGAATGAAAAAGTGAACGTTTTAGGAAATGGAAAATTATCTATAATAGGTGATCTGCGTGCCTTTTCGAGTGTGATGTTTGTCTACAAAGAAGTCTGGGAAGGTAAATTCGGTGTCCTATTGTTCTGTTGCCTGGATGTCTCTGTAATAGAGTACTTGCCTGGCTCCTTCTCTTTTGCATACCCCACACACTGAACTCTGAAGGTAAGAGGGCAATATCCGCCATGGACCTGCTATCTCTGCTTCTGCAAGACAGTTTCTTGGTCACAGCTTCCAATAATCAGGAATGCCATCTGTTATGGGCTGAATTTTGTCCTCCTCCAAAATTCATATTCTGAAGTCCAAACTCTTATTACTTTAGAGTATGACAGGAGATAAGATCCTTAAATAGGTAATTAAATTAATAAGGTCATTAGAATGGGCCCTAATTCAATATGACTTGTGTCCTTATGAGAAGAGGACCTTTGGACACAGACAGGAAAAGAGAGAAGATGATATGAAGACACAGGGATGAGATAGCCATCCACAAGCCAAAGAGAGAGACCTGGAACAGATCCTTCTCTCATGGTCCTCAGAAGGAACCAACCATGCTAACAATCTGGGACTTCTAGTCTTCAGAACAATGAAACAATTACTTTCTGTTGTCTGAGCCACCAAGTCTGTGGTACTTTGTTATAGCAGCCCTAGCAAAGTAATACACTATCTGTAAGTCACGACAGTGGTTTGTCTATTTCAATGGAATTCAAGTAGTTTTATGTGCAAGGGAAGGGAAGGAGGATTGAAGAGAGCCGTGCTTCTACCTCCTCAGTCCACAATGCCAATCCTTAAAGAGTTTTCTGCTTCTACACAGGTATAATCAGAGGTATTATGTCCTTTCTATGTGTTTACTATAGAAATCTCTTTACTTCTAGAGGAAATAATGTTAATAGCAGCTAGCCATGTGAGATTTATTAAAATATTTATATTCAATAGAAAAAAGCTGGCAAGCTAGGCTCATCTCCACATTTTTAAAACATTGCTGATTAAGGAGACTCCAGAGTTGAGAAATCTGAAGAGGACTTCTTTTCTCTTCTTTTCCTCTATGGATTTTCTGTCTTTGTGGAATGAGCAGTAGATATTTATTAGCGCTTCTTTCTTGGTTCTCCTATTCTCTGACCTATATTCTAGTATGAGATGTCTTGTTAGGCAGGGATTTCTTAGTTTGATTAACATATTACTATTCGGTAAAATAAGGAGAAAGCAGTGCTCCATGGAATCTAGGCAAAATGGGTAAATATTACATTTATATAGTATACATCTTCCCATCATTGCACCCAAGTTTGACTTGAAATTAGTAAAGTTTTCCTTGTGAGTGAAGAGCATAGCATCACACCACCATAAGAATATCAGTTCTGGGCTTCCCTCGTGGCGCAGTGGTTGAGAATCCACCTGCCAATGCAGGGGACACGGGTTCGAGCCCTGGTCTGGGAAGATCCCACATGCTGTGGAGCAGCTAAGCCCATGTGCCACAACTACTGAGGCTGCACTCTAGAGCCCGCATGCTACAACTACTGAAGCCTGCGTGCCTAGAGCCCATGCTCCGCAACAAGAGAAGCCACCGCGATGAGAAGCCCGCGCACCACAACAAAGAGTAGCCCTCGCTCGCCACAACTAGAGAAAAGCCCGTGCAGCAACGAAGACCCAACGCAGCCAAAAATAAGTAAATAAAATAAATAAATTTTTAAAAAAAAGAATATCAGTTCTTCATAAGTGAAAATATTTTTTTCTAGGTATAGGTTAAAAGAAAAGTAAAACCAATGTATTTGTCATTATTGTTTCAGCCATTAACATTTTGCTAATTATGTTAAATGATAATATAATTTAAAATCATGCCTTTCGTATCTCAGTAGGCTAACTCAGATGTATCAAAGGACAGTATGAAACTAGGATTTGACATACATTACAGTGAAAGTGTTTCACTGCACATAAGGCGTCATGAAGTAGTCTAAAAATGAAGTCTTTAAATTTGTAACTGCTACATTGAAACTTGCACAACTAATGAGTTTGATAAAATAATGTCCAATTAAAATTTAAACTCCTTAAATTTATTTTTGTGGTCATACCTTCAATATCTAAATTGTAACCAAAATTTTGTCAGAAGCAGAAAGATATTTTAATTTTAATGTCATTATATGGACCAAAAAACCCCTTGATAACCCTGTTATCAAATGGCCTTTCTTTTTAAGATTTAATAGAAAATAGTACTGTTTTAATAGTACCTGGGGTTTGTTTTAATCAGGTATGGTAAGATATGCAGACATGGAAACAGCTGCCATGAAGGAAGTTTTTACTCATAGTTCCCTAGAAACAGGAGGCACAGACATCATGCAGGGTCACATGGGGAAGCACCAGGATTGGTCAGAAGGTAGAGGGAATGAGGGAGAATTGTAGGAGAAGAGAACATATATGGAAACATTGTGGTTTCTGTGGGAAGGAATGCTTGAGGCACAGCAAGCAGATTTAGTATTGGCTAGTTTGAGTAATTTTGATGGACTTTGAGGCATAAGGGCTGTCCATAGTTGTCTGGTGCCTGACCCTATGTAGGTAATAGCTGAGAATGTGGAATCCCTATAAAGAAGGTGGTAAGGGGTATGGGCTCTGGATTGGTTGGCTTGCATATGAAAGATGTACTTCTAGTGAGTTATTTGCTATTTTTAGGAATTAGGTTACTCTGCAGGGTCAGCAAGAGCCCTAGATATCAAAGCATCAGAATATAGAAAATAAAAGGCATAATTCACAAACTGCACTCACTTGATTTCCTTTAGAAAAATTATGATTTTTAAATCTATATTTTTATATAGTTACTATACTGCAAAAGTAAAAACATTAAAATAATGATAAGGTAAATTGGCTCAAATGGGTTGGTCCTTTTATTTTTTGCTATATTAGCCATTAAAGTCCTTCTGTTTATGATTTAAATTATTAAGTCACTTTTGCTGCATAACTTAAAAGTAATGAAGGAAAAGCAGACAAAGAATACTGTCAGATTTTGTTTGAAGACTTACTTAGCTGTCATTTTCAGTACTTTTCTATATCAGATATGTCAAATCATGTTAAATCTGAACACTACATTGGTACGTTTCTTTGTTACAAAGTACTTTCCTCTGAGTTACATCATTCCCAATTCTAGAACATATTACATGATTTTGCTTTTGCCATTAATACTTTACTGTGATGGATATTGTATCAAAATAAGTTATTGAAACCAATTGACATTTATATTACCAGACATTCCTGCTATATGAAATAAATATGATCGATTTATGTAAACAGTCAAGCATATAATTTTTTTAAAAACTAAACTTTAGTATCCAGGATTTCATGCTAAAATTACATGCTGTTCTCAGATGCTCACATACAGTCCTATGTTTGTGTGAAGTGTCTGCTTGTATGTTTATACACGATTACACATATACACATGTTTGCTTTTGCTTGCCCTGAGGAAAGCAGTTTTTACCTTCTTCAATGTTGCACCTAATTTTTAGCCGTTAATCAAAGAAGAGTAGGCATTTTTATAGACATTTTTCATCTCAACGTATGTCACTACATTTCAGCAATTCCAAGATTCAAGATTAAGATTGTTTGGCTTAGCTTTATGGTTTTGTTGTTTTTGTTGTTGTTGACTATTTAATGTATTTCCTTGTATTTGTTGCTTTCTGTGTCCCCAAGTTTCATTTTCTTTCATCTGGCAGCAGAATTGCAGTGATTTCCTTTATTCAATTCAGGAAATCTCTGCTTTTTTCTTCTATCTTTCATTGTCAGTCTATGTGATTTATATTTTACTGCTATTTTCACCTTACCATCCATAATATACTCTATTTTAAAAGTCAATATTATTTCTTGTCTTGATTGTTTGATCAAAAATGCATTTTTCTTAGCATGCATTTAATCTAAAACAGTCTCATTCATGGTTTATCCACAGACATGGCACTATCTGACACCAAAGTTAGGTCAGAAAATCCTTACAAACACCTGAACTTTCCAGACATCAAGGTCTAGGTATAGAAAATGGAGATAATGGCCTCTTCACTGTAAAATCTTTATTGTGTATACATTATAGCTACCCATAGTCACTGTGTATGGTGTTAAGTAAGGCTTTTCAAACCTGTACCATAAAGGTGAAAACTTTCAGCTATAAAATGAATAAGGTCAGATGATCTCATGTAAAACATGGTGACTATAGTTGATAACAATGGGTCATATAATTGAAATTTGCTAAGAAGAGAACTTAAATGTTCTTATCAAAAAACAAAAAAAAAGTAAATATGTGAATTGATGGGTGGTCTCATTTACTAGTTGAGGGGAATCTTTTCACAATGTATAACTATATCCAATCAGCACGATGTACACTTCAAATATACCACAATACAGCTAAAAAAATACCAATGAGAATTTTTTTAAAAAAGGTCATTTGTCAAAATTGTTAGTTATCCCTTCTCATCCTTTTACCTCACCTGCAATTCAAAGCATATTTCTACGGGTATTGATTTAGATTATGAAAGATGAGATTTTCTTTTGTCTATACTCAATCTGGAAAGCAAATAAAGTGATAATAGTTGTCAGTGGGTGAGGATTTTTATGTGTAGGGACATGATGTCCTAAAGGTACTAGTGTTGGGGAGGAGAAGAGACAGTTTCAGGGACTATAACTAAAGCTATGTTGGCGTGAAGCAATAAGGAAGAAGAATGAGATCACGGGATGAAATAGAAAGGCAGGTCTGGCTGGGGTGACCTACAGAAGGGGTCTGATGAGAAGAGGTAAGGGCAGACATTGGCAGAAGCTGAGGGAAGCTAGTAGTGGATGGCACTCTACCTCCTGCACTGGTACTTCTGTCCCTCTGTAAAAGCTCCCCAACCTGTCGATATTGGACAAGAAATGCTTGAACCTTCTTGCCCTCTTGGGCTGTATATCTTTGTTGCCCGGGTATCCCCTTAGTGAAGCGCTTCTTGACAAAAATATTACAAATGTATGAGTAAATTAAAAAAATGGAAAGATAGGTATAGCTTCATTATTTTGCTATGATTAATTTTTCCCCTGTAACAAAGGTGTCTTCCTCTATTTCCTGGAAAACTAAAAATGGTTTCTTACAAGCTCTAAATGTTTCCTGAGTCTGTGTGAATATATAAGTTGAGCTAAAATCTCACTTAGAGCTGTATTTTAAACTTAAAGCTAAAGTCACCATGAAAGAAAATGGAAGATAAAACTACAAAATAGTAGTCTAAATTTAATTTAATCAAAATTTAATTAAAAGTTCTCAAGAAAATCAGGAAGATTTTCTATGATATAAAAGAAAAAATGTATAAGAATACAGGAAGGAAGCAAGATATGTTTTTTAAAAAGGGATTACAGAGACTACAAAAATATTCTGTAAATAATAAATTGTAAATAACATTCTGCAAATAATCTTGTAAAAATAAATAATTGATAATTTTTGTGCAGCTAAGCAATATTCACATTGAAGATATTCACATTCTTCACTGAAATATCAACTAGGAGAAGTACATCAAACTTTCTTTACAGAAAGTAAACTTGCGTTATACATTTTCTAAAATAGGTAAAATTTTATTTCCTCCATTATTCTTTAGGTATTTTACACTGTGTATCCAAAGAATCTTGAAGAATATGATACCATATTATGTGTAAATCAAAACTAGGAGAAATACGCCACATTAACTTGAGTAAACAAATTATTGTATTATTTGTGAAATATGAACAATAGCTAGATTTGTACTATTTTTTTTGAAGTTCACATGTGCCAGGATTAGCCTGGATTTCAGTATGTTTCTATATTTCATCCTCTGTGATTGTGTTGTTCTTTGCATTTTAGTAGTCCATGTTAGCACTGACGAGTCCAAGTTCACAGTGATCATCTGTCCTTCACAATTCAGTGTTTATTGTCTACACTATTCATTAGACAATCCTCACTATGCTTTCAATTCATTACAAGTCACAAACAGAATGACCACTCTATAATAAAGGAAGTAGTGTTGGAGGAGAGATTTCAGATCTAAATACAGCCAGAGCTGGGCCTACTCTATTTAACACCCCAGTTTACTTTTCCACAATATTATCTTTTAAATAAGTCTCATGTGGTAATTATGCTTTTAAGACTCACCTGTGGAATCACTGCCTTACAAGAAAACAACCGTCAATAAGATATCAGGTATTGAATGTTATTTTAGCATAAATATATTTTGCAATACAGTTTACCCTTGAACAATGCAGGGATTAGGGGCACTGATCCCCTGTGCAGTGGAAAATCCGTGTATAATTTTACAGTGGCCCTCCATGTCCTTGGTTCCACATCTGTGGATTCAACCAACCATGGATCAAATAGTACTGTAGTACGTGTTTACTGAAAAAGATGCTCATGTAAGTGAACCTATGTAGTTCAAGCCTGTGTTAATTCAAGAGTTAACTGTACATAATTGTACACTTTTAAAATTATAGATATTAAATTTTAGAAATGTGAAAAATTTCTAGAGGAAGAAAATAAGATATTGGATACAACTCATAACCCAGCATTGAAAGATAAAACAATATTTTGTGTAATTTTCTTGAATTTTCTATATATTCCTCCTAATTTTTAAGTTTAGCAACATGACACAACCTTCCTTTGATAAATCATGAATTATATACACCATTCCTTATTAGAAACACTTGTTTCTAAATTTGGAGTTCCCCTGACATCTTCTGCTATCACCCACTTATTCTCACTTTCTATACCCAAGTCTTACTCGATCCTGAGGGTTGTACATTGTTGTTTCCTCAGCAGGTAAATTTTCCAGCAGATATTCACAAAACTCGTTCCCTCGCTGTATCTAGATCTCTGCTCAGATGTCTCCTCCTTACAGACATCTTTCCTACCATACAGTTTTAGAACAGCCAGCGCAGCAACTCTCTATCTAGTCCCTCATATCACTTTGCTTATTTGCTTTGTATCATTTGTCTTGCGCCATTAGAAAGAAATCTTCAGAAGAGCAGAGACCATGTCTACTGCTGCCTCCCAATGCCTAAAACAGCCCCTGGCACAGAGTGAGTGTTCAACATAGATATTGAGGTATAAATGAATATGTTGGTATATATTTTTCCCTTTCCTTGTTTGTATAACCTTTGTTTCTCTAACTGGATTAAGAGAAACTTGAGGCAGTGAGAGGGTCTTACATTCTTTGTAAATCTCCTTATACACTTGAAGAATTGTAACTGAAAGTGGGGTCTAGCTGCTCTCAGCTCAAAAGCCAATAAAGAGGCAAGGTTGGTGGAAAGGAACGTTTGCTTATATTGGATGCTGGCAACTGGGGGTGGGGGTGTGGGAGGGTGGACTCCTGTCCATAGACTAACTTCCCACCTCCCCACCGACAATCAGGGGGCAAGAGTGTTTATAGACAGAGGGAAGGGGCTACATGCAGAAACAGCATGGTCAGCTCTGAGAGTCATCTTGAAATTGGTCATGCGGTGGTCTAACCAGAGTCATCTTGATTAAGTACAGTTAATCGTCAGTCCCAGGGTCAGTTTGTTCCCATTTCTTTAAGGCCAGTTCTCAGAACCGTGGCAGCTTATGTCATGGCTACAGTCTGGTCATCCTGTAGTTAATCTCTTCCACTCGGTGGGGTTTTCAGTACCTATAAGACAGCTCACAGGATATGGGTCAGAATATTATCTATAGCCCTTGAGGAGGAACTAAAGGTCCTTGACTTTGCTTAATGACTAAACTATTATTATTTGTTCTCCTTTGACTGTTTTCCTTTGTTTCCACATTTTCTCGCTTCTCTGATTAAACGTATTCTTTGGCTAAAGTTTTTTCCACAGACAAAAGGCAGGCTGAGGACATGGGGGGCAAGGACCATAGGGTCCTGCGCCATTTCAGAATGACTTGATAGGCAAACTTTGCCATGGCATGGTCTCAACTAATAGTTAATTTTTTCAAAAACTTTTCTTTACAAAGCCTGTATTTCCTTTTCTAACTACAATAATTAATTTTGAAAAACTACACCTTCAAAAAAGTGAAGAGAAGAGAAAGAGTGGTAGTTGGAAATGCGATGTGTAGGAGTATCTTCTTATATACCTTCTCAAAGTCACTAGACAATTTTTTAAGAAAGTTGAATGAAGTACCAGCTAAGCAAATGAAGCGTTAAATTGTCCGAGGGTGTCCATCACCGAAAGAACATGCTGGCCATATGGATGAATCGACTGCATTAGTCTGGACATTTTACGATGGACATATATCAATTCATCATCTTCCAAGGTGAATGGTATTTTTTGGGAAAGTCTCTGACACAATCGTATTTATTACCTTAGTAGAAATTTGATGATGATCTATAATCTTAACATAGGATAGGGAGGAAAAGAAAGAATATTCAGAAGAATGTATTTTAATAGTTTGATAAGGAACACATATGATTCTCTCACGGTGACAAAATTAAGCCATAAGAATAATATGCTAAAAAATTACCTAAACTGCACTTCATTAAAAAATAAAATCTTAAGGAATGTGGAAAATTATTGTTTGTTACAGATGATTTTATTTGAAGAATTCTGTTACATAAGGAATACATTTGAAACGATTGGTTTGCTTTTAAGAATGTTTTCCTCTAGTTTTCGTTTTACTCCACATAAAGGCTTGAGAGAGGCATAGTGCTTCTTGGGTTGAATTGGAGATATTTTTGACCGTGAATCAAGACAAGGTGAAGCCAAGAGAGCAAATGACCAGCTCACAGGTCAAGCATGCAGTGCGGTACTTTACAGACAGCAATTTTGTGAAGAGAGAATACTCTTCATGACATTCATGAGCAAGTCCTCAGGAGTATGAATCAGGGATTCTGGTTCTTTCAGAACTTGCTGTTCTCATCTGTAATGTGAGAGCCTAGCAAGTAATCTGTAAGGTTCGTATTCTTAGTTTTCTATCTTTCTACCTTTGTTTTTTTTTTTTTTTTTTTTTTTTTTTTTTTTTTTTTTTTTTTTTTTTTTTTTTTTTTTTTTTTTTTTTTTTGCGGTACGCAGGCCTCTCACTGTTGTGGCCTCTCCCATTGCGGAGCACAGGCTCTAGATGTACAGTGTCAGCATCCATGGCTCAAGGGCCTGGGCGCTCTGCGGCAGGTGGGATCTTCCCGGACCGGGGCACGAACCCGTGTCCCCTGCATCGGCAGGCGGACTCTCAACCACTGTGCCACCAGGGAAGCCCCTATCTTTTTACCTTTTATGGATTCTTAAGTATCACTGTCCCAAGACATTGAAGTTTTATAGGCAATTTTTGTTTATAAAACTTGCCTGAGTTTCATTGATTTTCACTTATTTTATTTCAATTATGGAAATTAGTGAATTTAAGTAGGCTGAAAACAATTTACCAAATATGAACATATAAGATACCAGGTGATTTTTACCTACAAAGCCATTATAAAATAGCTTTCATTTGTATAATAATGAGTAACCAATAAACATTAAATAACATGCTTTATCTTGATTGATAAAAAATAAATCTGAAGGAAATATGCTATAAATGATCTCTTGCTGGAAGAAGATTTGTATTTCTTTTTTTTAAATGACACTGTACATCAGAAGAATTTGCACCCTTTTTTTTTTTTTTTTCCATTTGGGTGTAGTTGTTTTACAATGTTGTGTTAGTTTCTGCTGTACAGTGAAGTGGAGTTACCTGTGCTATACAGCAAGTTCTTATTAGTTATCTATTTTATACATATTAGTGTATATATGTCAATCTCAGTCTCCCAGTTCATCCCACACACCCCCTGCTTTCCCCTCTTGGTGTCCATACGTTTGTTCTCTACATACGTGTCTCTATCTCTGCCTTGCAAACCAGTTCATCTATACCATTTTTCTAGATTCCACATATATGCATTAATATACGATATTTGTTTTTCTCTTTCTGACTTCCTTAACTCTTCATGACAGTCTCTAGGTCCATCCATGTCTCTAGAAGTGACCCAATTTTGTTCCTTTTTATGGCTGAGTAATATTCCATTGTATATATGTACCACAACTTCTTTATCCATTTGTCTATTGTTGGACATTTAGGTTGCTTCCATGACCTAGCTAGTGTAAATAGTGCTGCAGTGAACTTTGGGGTACATGTGTCTTTTTGAATTATGGTTTTCTCTGGGTATATGCCCAGTAGTGGGATTGCTGGGTCATATGGTAATTCTATTTTTAGTGTTTTAAGGAACCTCCATACTGTTCTCCATAGTGGCTGTATCAATTTACATTCTCCCCAACAGTGCAAGAGGGTTCCCTCTTCTCCACACCCTCTCCAGCATTTGTTGTTTGTAGATTTTCTGATGATGCCCATTCTAACTGGTGTGAGGTGATACCTCATTGTAGTTTTGATTTGCATTTCTCTAATAATTAGTGATGTTGAGCATCTTTTCTTGTGCCTCTTGGCCATCTGTATGTCTTCTTTGGAGAAATGTCTATTTAGGTCTTCTGCCCATTTTTTGATTGGGTTGTTTGTTTTCTTAATATTGAGCTGCATGAGCTGTTTATATATTTTGGAGATTAATCCTTTGTCCATTGTTTTACTTGCAAATATTTTCTCCCATTCTGAGGGTTGTCCTTTCGTCTAGTTTATAGTTTCCTTTGCTCTGCAAAAAACTTTTAAGTTCCATTAGGTCCCATTTGTTCATTTTTGTTTTTATTTCCATTACTCTAAGGGGTGGGTCAAAAAAGATCTTTCTGTGGTTTATGTCAAAGAGTGTTCTTCCTATGTTTTCCTCTATGAGTTTTATAGTTTCCGGTCTTACATATAGGTCTTTAATCCATTTTGTGTTTGTTTTTGTGTATGGTGTTAGGGAGTGTTCTAATTTCATTCTTTTATATGCAGCTAACCATTTTGGAAATACTGATAATCTACTTTAAAATTAGAAAGAAAAAATTAAAAGAACCTTAAATATGTGCCATTACCTTCAGGTCTTTGTACGTCTAGTGTGGCATGTGGGCATCCACAGTGGAACACCCTACAGCAGTCCTAGTGATCAGAGTAACTTGTGGAAACGTTGATTTCCAGAAAAGCTGTGCACTTTTGTTAGGTTTAGCATTATGCATTTTAGGCAGTAACTCATATAATTAAATCAAAGTTGTACTTGAAATGTACTTTGTGAATATACTTAGTGCATTTAAAGATACTAGGGAAAGTGTCAACCATTTTTCCAAATATAATCTGATTTTATAAAAATAACTTAGCAGCAAGATCATTTTGAAGTATATGTTTTTTCTTAAATCTAGTTTATGCACATCATATACCAGTGTGAACAAAAATATCAGGAAAATATAGTCGGCACAAAATTTGCTCAGGATTCGAAATTCTGACATTTTAAGAACAACTTGCCCAAATCGTTCAAATTAACGAGCTACCTTATTTTTTCAAATTAAGGCTAGAATTTTTATTTTCAATTATTTGCAAATAAAGTCATGGAGGACTCTAATTTTTCTAAGGATATTCAAGGAAAGTCACAGTATAATAAGAGTTTAATGTATTTGTCTTTGGTTTTATTTGGGATTCGTATGATCAACACATTTTAGGTCTCTTTTAATTATGTGGATGTCCATAAATGCATACAATAAACCACAAAAATTAAAAATTCAAAGCAAACAAATGTGCACTCCCCTTTCAAGTATCAACCTTTGACATATTTTAATGAATTATTACAATATTTATTGAAATGTGACTTTCAATTTCTTATATGAGGCTTGTGTCATTATCCATTTTCCAACAAATACATAGCTACTTAGATGCTGTTTTAGGTGTTTAAAATTAGTCCAATAAACTTTTAGGTAAAAATAGGGAGTCCCTATTCAGATTATCAGTTCAGTCTCAGATTGGTGCGCTCTCTTTAACCCTGCATTTCAAGATAAACGTCCTTTCCTGGGAGAGTCCGTTCCTACCATGAGTTCACTGTGGACATTTGGGCAAACATATGCTAGACTCATTGTGCCTTCCTTTCTTTTGTGTCTGCCTTTTCCACTGAACTGTTAGCTCCATTTACTCAGAGACCGTATGCCTTTTGTTTTTTGTAGGTCTTCTGCCAGCCTTCAGTAGGAGTTCTGTAGGAGTTGTTCCACGTGTGGATGTATTTCTGGTGTATCCGTGGGGAGGAAGGCGATCTCCGCGTCTTACTCTTCCGCCATCTTCAAGGTCCCCATATGCCTTTTGCTTACTAGTTTATTTGAAGTAATTAGCATAGTGCTGGGCACTTAGTGGTGGATTAGCAAATTTGTTTGTCATTAAAGCATGTTGAACAAGAATTCATTATAGTCTACCAGGGACTGTTCCAGAAACTAAGAATACAAAGTTTAAGAATACAAAGTCTTTTTATTGTATAAGGGGAGAGAATAGGTAAGTATATAAATATGGAAGCTGAGGCAAAGAAAGCTTGAAAAGTGTTAAATAATTAAAAAGTGTTAAATAATTAAAGCTGTTTCTCTACTGAAAATTGGTGGAGTTGGTGAAGAAAGATGACAAAATAATAGGGCAAAATAAATCATAAGGCAGGTTGTGAAGATTATGTTTAAAACTAATTGTATTATCTTCAGAAGTTGTACCTGAAATAAGAAAATGATCACTGTAGATGCCCTCCTCAGGAATACCAGGGCACACCTGCCCTGGTGTTTGAAATGTGAATCTTCTGTGTCAGGTTGCTTTTCTTTCTTGTGTATGTAGTTAATGGCCTCTAAATCACTCAATGAATAATAAGAACCTAAAACATAAACATGCTAGAACACTTTGAAATATTAATATAGTTAATTGGATTTATAGTATCATTCTCGATGATAAAGAACTAATAGGAAGACTTTTCCTGCATTTTCATTCTTCAGTTACACTGGGAAAGATCTTTCAAAATTATTTAAATGATAGTATTTATCCATTAGCAGTTTTAGGAAAAGGAAAAGAAAGATAATACTCAAGAATTTATGACATACAGGATTTAATTATGTTAGTAAACGGATATATTTTGTGAATTTAAATTTATAATTAACAACAAATGGGGCTTCCTTTTCACAATAATTAAATTCTTCTAGTAACTAGACATTTAAGGCAAAACAGATCTCTTTTTTTCAGTATGCAGGCCTCTCACTTCTGTGGCCTCTCCCGTTGTGGAGCACAGGCTCCGGACGCGCAGGCTCAGCGGCCATGGCTCACGTGCCCAGCTGCTCTGTGGCATGTGGGATCTTCCCAGGCCAGGGCACAAACCCGTGTCCCCTGCATTGGCAGGCGGACTCTCAACCACTGCACCACCAGGGAAGCCCCAAAACAGATCTTTTAGGCTCAGAGGCTAGAAGTCAATGTGTCATTACAATATATTTGCTCTTAATATTACTTATTTAAATATTTGACCTCTATTTATACATGTACTTCTCTTTCAGATATTATTAATATATTTAGCTGCTAATGGTTGTTTACTAGATTGTTTTAGACTGCTTGACAAAATCAACTGGTTGAAAACTATTTCTCAACTTGAATAAAGTTCAGATACCAAAGAAAACTTCATTTTTACATGGCAATTTTCAAATAAAATTTGACTTTATGCTGTATTCCTCCCTCATCAGGAACATATTAAAAAGACATAGTGAATCTCTCATGGTACATAATATGAGTCAAATCTACAACTTGAACTGAAAGTTTCTTTTCATATTTAAAGTAATGTGATCTTACTTATGAAATGCCAGGAGACACACCTTATAATGGAAAGGTTAACTAGCTTTTACCATTCTCAGAGCTTACCAATTCCTCACCAGAGTGGGTTTGTGGGTAAGACTCAAGATGTGAAGTTTCATATTGTCTTCGCAGCACCATTTATTGTAACCAGTGCAGGTGAAAGAGTGAAAGCCCTAAGATTCCTGTTACTTAGGAGGTTTTTGTTATTTGTTGTTTTGTTATAGTTGTTTTGCTTTTAAGCCATGAGGATGGTCCAATAGCATTATAACTGCCTAGGAGCAGTGAGTTTGTATATATGTGTGGTGTGTATATATGCATGCATGCATGTGTGTGGGTGTGTAAAAAGTTGAGATTGGTGGATAAAGCTTAATGATTCTCCAGGTACAAGGAGGAAGACCTCGTGGGCCTTGAGACAAATCTTTGATAAACCACCTCAGTCGACTTAAATATGGTGACTTTCCTACCGTGTAGCTACCACCTTCCCCCATTATAAAAATAGGTAAAAAATGTTTGATTGGGACTCTTTAGCTTGGAAAACACTTGAAGTCGGAGATTAAGTCATACACTATAAAATTCTAAATGTCCAGTACAGTGTATCTTATATACTGAATATTAGACACATACTATACACAGTTTTAATAGACAAATTTGAAGATATATCTATGAATTAAATTTTGAAAATACTTAATTTCAATGTATGAATGACATTTTTGTGGTTTCTTATACAATTAAATATATTGCTTATAAAAACGATGACTGAAATATCATTTATGATCAATTTAATCTCATCATTTACAGTAATACTAAGTGTGATTAGGAAATGAGAAGGGCAGCAGAAGGAGTGGGGAAGATGGACAGGATTGAGAGAAATTTCACAGGTACCACTGACAGTGTTACTGACTTATTTAAACGGGAGGCATAAGAGAAAAAGATTGATTACTTTACAAATGTGTGACGCCCCTAAGTTTCTTAAGACATTAATTTTATATTCAATTTGGATTGATCATTTCTTGAAATAAGTTTAATTGGCCTATGAAATGCACCATTTAATAAATAGTAAACCATCTTATTCACTGTATTCTCAAATCAAATTGTCTTGAAGACACTAAAATCAGGTAATTTATATTATAAAACTTAACAATTCATAAAATTCTGATATGCATATATTATCAATCCATTAATTTAAATATAGCATTAAATGGAAATTCACATTGTAATTAATAAAAATAGTGGAACCAGAATTTCCAAATAGAGTAAGCAGACAGCTATAGACCATTAAATGCATAATAAATCAACCTCATTTAACCTTGAATATCTACAAAGATGGATAAGTAGAATAGTTATATGAAGAGAGGCATACTTTTAAAAAGCCAGTATATAGGTGAAAGCTTAAATTTTTTTCATAAAATATACAGTTAAGGATTTAATATTTGGATGGAAGGCAGTTGTTTAATTACTATTTTTTATTAGTACATGGATGGCTCAGAGGAAAAAATAATCTCTAGGAAATTCTGTGCGTGATTTATGAAATGTATTTTTGCAAGGGCAGGTAAATTACAGCTAATACAACTTCTAGTATTTAAAAGTGATCTGAAATTTACATTTAGAATGTCTTGTTTCTTGGCAGATGTTTCAGTTACTGGATATTTTTTTTTTCCAACTACAATATCTGTCTTTAAAGATTAAAATGCAATTTCTTAGTTTTGGAATGAAAGGAGTTGGGGAAAGCTGAATTAAAAAGTTTAGAGGAAAGACCTCTATTGTCTTTCCATTTTACAATATTTTTGTGGTTTTCTTTGTGAAACAAAATGAATTTAACTTCATCTGCATTTGTTTTTTGTATTCGGACAGGAGGGTAATCTGCCCTGTTTAGGATGTTTTCTGGCCCTGCCTTTCACCAAGAGGGGGTGAGTTTCAGATTCAAGTTAAAGTATCTATCAGGTACCCAAACAACCTCTGACCAACCAATTTGAGACAGCTTCCAGAGCCTGATTGATAATAGAGATGGGACTCCATCTACTTAACCTGGACTTTCAGTCTGTGATAAAAGTTTATCTTCAAAGTAAGATGATAGAATATAGTTAATACTTCGTTAGCTTGATTCATCAGCTTTCACCATTGAGACATATGCTATGTGGTTCTCCATTTGTACTCTTTCTGGAGCCCTGCGAATGTCAGAGTTGACGCTGCTTTGGAGGCATTTCTCTGTAATAGTTTATATACACAACACAGAAGTCAAAAATACTTTCTCTGTGATGATATATAGTCACATACTAGTCCATTTATTATAGATATAACCACTAATAACCTGATGTTTTTCACATCATCCTAGTTTTATTATACTGGGCTTTCCAGTCAATTCGGCCACGTTTATCCACTTATTTACATGGCCTCAATGGAAGTAATCATTGTGTATCGCCGTAACTACCAAATTCATTCCCTTCCCAACATTCTCCTTCGCTATCAGTTTACTATAGTGTTTGCAATCCCCTGCAACATTCCTCATGGTTTATTTTCTAGCACTACCCATCTGACCACTCAGTTGTGCATCTTCAAATCTCAATTGGATTTAGCTTTTTTATCATGCCACTCAGGTGAGAAATCATTGGCCTTAGTCTAATTTCTGCAGTTTCTTGGTTGTTTCTGCTGACATCACGCCTCTCCTCCACCAGTGTATCTGTCCTGGTTTTGTGCCACAGCTATTTAAAAATAAAAGTTCTCACCTTTTCCCCTGGGATCTTGCTGCAGTCCGGGTTCTGACTTTCTCAGTAAACTACATCCCCTCTACCCTTCAACCAGGCCATCAGTATTATCACCTCCTTCTCCATTTTTCGGGAAATGTATATGAAAGATAACAAACAACCTTCAACTTCACACTTTAACTTGTGACTGCTTATTATGAAGTCTTTAAACAACCCAACTATATGGCTGTATTCTTTATTATCTAAGAAGCTCTGAATTATAATTCTGTTGCTTCGCCATTTACTAGTTGTGCCACTTTGGGCCAGTTATTCAAATTCACTATGTCTCAAGGCATGATTTCTCCTTTTCTTCAAATCTATAGGTTTTGGTTGTTATTCTGATTGAATACAGATTTCTTGGGATAGTACAGTGTTATTGAGAAAAGGAGATAGAGGCTGACTCTAGAAAAAAGGAAACTGACTTCCAATTTACACTATATTTATACCAATTCACACTTTTCATTCATAACTTTAGAAATTGGCAAAAATAAAGCCCATATATGTATACTAATTCAGGAAGGTCTTTGGTGTATATAAGCACACTAGTTTGGGCATTAATTCCTATTTAAAGTTAAGGGCATTCTTACCAGATTCAGATTTTTTTGTTCAAATTTTTTGCGACTGATATAAGGTAGAATATTTATACCCTTCTCTCCCCAATTTTAATAACATTACTTCTATATCATCACTCATAAGGGCTTTTTAATGCATGTGCTTCCAAAATGGATACTTTCCAAAATGAAAAAATATTAAACTTAGATGAACACAATGTACACTTTTATTCATTCAGTAAATATGTATGTAATGCTTACCATGAAAAGTTTAAAGTGTCAGGAAACAACAGTGAGAAAGAAAGTCAAAATCTTCTTATAATTTAACTTATATTGTAGTAGAAAGCAGCAGCCAAATGATATTCAATAAATGTAGTGTATGTTAATACATACTAAGTGCTATGACGAATATAAGTCAGAATAAGTACATAAAGAGTGATGGATCAGGACATAGATCTATTTATACAAAGATTTGGGAAGGCTTCTTGAATAAATTCATATGTGAGCCGAGACGTGATTTAAGTGAGGAAATGAGTCATATCCAAAATTAAAGGACAATATTTGGAAGACGGAATATCCAGTGCAAAGGCACAGATGTGGGAGCATACTTGCCCTGTTCAGAGCTCATCAGTCATCGTGGCTGGAGAACAGTAAGAAAGGGAGAAAAGATGCAGGAGTAGTCGAGGATAGAGAAGAATACCAATAACAGATCAGGTAAGGCCTCTAAGGTCTGGTAATGACCTTGGATTCCATTGCAAAGGTCCATCTAAAATTGAAAGTCATTGGAGGGCATTGAACAAAGGAGTAATGTTATATGACTTGCACTTGAAAAGGATTGCTGTCATTTCTGAATGAAGAATACAATACAAGAAAACAAATGTGAAAACAGGAGGACTTGGTAGGAGGATCATGTATAACAGAATTGAAGGTATTATGTATAAAATAGACAACTGAGGAAAACATACTCTATAGCACAGGGAACTCTACTTAATGTACTGTGGTGTCCTAAGTGGGTGGGAAATTCAAAAGGGATGGAATATATGTATATGTATGGCTGATTCATTTTGCTGTGCGGTAGAAGCTAACACAACATTGTAAAACAACTATACTCCAGTAAAAATTAATTTAAAAAAAAGAATTGACGGTATTATGAGCATAGATCATGTTGCCGAGTGTGGTAAAATCTTGGATCTGTTTTGAAGATAAAGACACAATGGCTTGATAGAATAAGTGTGGGAATAAAATAAAATATCAAGGATAGCTCTGCAACTTAATGTAATTTGAGATGGGAAACATGGAAGGCAGAAAGATGATTTGAGGGAGAAAATCAAGGGTTAGATTCTGGAAATCCTAAGATGTAAATTATTTTTCATACTTTAGCTTCTTTAGTAGCGTTTTTAATTTTCTGAATAGATGTCTTTTTTTTTTAGATAATTCCAATATACTTAAAATGTTGATACTATTAAAAATGGAATAACTTTAATATGTTTTCTAAATGGTTATTTTGGCATAATTTCTTCTATTTTATAGGAAGATCTTATATTCAGTAACCCTACCAACTCTCTTTTTAAAAAAAATTTTTTAAAATTAATGTAATTTTTAACGGTTACTTTCCACTTACCATTAGTACAAAATACTTGTTTTATTCCCCGTGTTGTACAATACATCCTTGAGCTTATCTTATACCCAATAGTTTGTACGCAATACATTGTGCCTTCCCCCCTCCCCACTGGTAACCACTAGTTTGTTCTCTGTAGTAACATGTAAATTTTTATAGTAATCCAAGTGAACATGTCTAGTAGCCAGTTAGATATTCATGTGTGAATTTGGGGTAACTGTTCAGGTCAGAAACTAAAAATTGAAAATTAAAAGAACATGGGTGACTTTGAAAGTCACAGCATTGCATTAAATCACCTAGGAGGAAAATACAAATAGAGAAGAGAAAGGGCCTGAAAACTAAGCCCTGGGGCATTTTAAAATTCAGAACTTAGTAAAAATGGGATTTGACGAATACTTTGCCCTTGACCAGAGTTTAGTAAGGCTCCTGTCCTGTCTTTCCTCTGTCCAGCCCAGTCTTAGCAAGAGTCCTGCTAAGTCAATTTAGTGGGAACACACCCATCCTTGATATCCGATCGCTCTTGGTAACTAATCAAGTGTTATATCCCCCCACCTTTCATGTATAAATCCTTGACCTGCCTTCAGCAAGAGTCCTCTTAAAACAGTTTTGCAATAAACTCTCTAACCTTGATGTCTCCTCTTATTAATTTTCCATCCACTGATGCCCTCACTCTGCTCTTTAGCTACAAATCCCCAGCTGTCTTTGCTGTATTCTCAGTTAAGCACCGTCTCTCTCCCGTATTGCAATAACTCGAGTCGTCTGTACAATCTTCCTACCATTTAAAAAGGTGTCAGAATGATTTTTTCTTTAACAGATTCAGCAAGATGAAACAATTCGCAAAGCTGAAGGAAAACTCAGTCAGAGTGAGACTCTGCAGAGCGATGTTCTAGAAACTAAATAAAGACAGCATTTCAGAAAATAAGCTGTGATTGATTTGTGCCCTATGATGCTATTAGAGGAAGGTATAATGACTGAGACCATTATACCTTGGGACATGAAGTCATTGGTGACCTTAAACAGAGCCTTACCCGAAGGAATGGGGATAAAATATTTTTGGAATTTGTTCCAGAGAAAATGAGGAAAGATGAACTGGAGACAGAAGATATAGATTTGTTTTTCATAGGAGTTGTATCAAATATTGGAGTGGACATAGCCTTGTATGCGAAGAGGAATGAATGTGGGATCAAGGAAGTCTTTTGCTCGTTTTAAGATAGTCTACGGTGTTACAGAATACTTTTACATATCTGGTAGTGACTCAGTGAGAAGTAAATAAAATAATGATGACAGAAACATGGAAGACTGTTGTAAGGGTCAAATGTTTGAGAGAGAGGAGAGAGGTTATAAGAGTCCATGCACAAGGGACAGGTAGAGAGAAGAACATGACAAGTTCTTCCATTTTAATGAAAAGCAAGACAGAGAAAGGCACATACATATATGCACGCAGGGAGTCTGTAGATGCGGTAATGCGAGAACCTATGCAAGTTTTCTTGGGAATGCTTTCTATTTTCTAGAAAATAAAGAGAAAGGTCATCAGCTGAGAAGAGTACATGAGGATTCTGACAAGAGTAAAGGTGTAGACTTATCCCCTTTGTGAGAAAGAGGAAATTAATCAGGGAAATCTAGTTGGATTCCAGGTGGCACTAAATGGTCCACTTCAGGGAGATGCTTGTGAATTTAAAGTAAGAACAGTTACCATGATTGTGTCTTTTTCTCTAATCGAATTTAGTGTTTCAGACATAGATGCAGGGGTGTTGGATAAAACAAGAATTAGGGTCTTGCCAGTAAAGTACGATGAGGGGACAAGGAAGCCTAGGGCTCAGAAACACCCTGTACTTAACAACTTACATATGGCGATACCTTCATATCTATCAATTAGTCTGAGAACCATTATCTATATTTAAAATGGAGAAGAATAATTGTATCAATTATTCATAAAATGGAAACATGAAGGGAGGTAAGTGTAAACATTTTAACATATTAATACTAGAAGTGCAACCAGATTAAGAAATTGATCATTTCCTTTAACCTTCATAATCTATGTTTCATTTAAGACAATTACATAAAATAAAAACTTCAGAGTCTAATATTGGATTCTCAAGGTGTTTGCTTATATACTAAGAATCCGTTTCCAACTTGAGATACACAGTCACAGCATGCCAGGCATGGATGCCCAAAAGCAGAAGACGGTGCTCTCTGGTGCTCATTAATTATTCATCATGACAAAAGATCCCTGCCAAAAGGCTGCACCACGTCTTTGATCTTTTCACCTCTGCCGGGGTTAACCCGGCACTTTTCATTCTCTTGTCTTAAGGGTTCCGGTTTTTTCCTAAAAAAAAAAAAAAAAAGACATGCAGACTCACTTTATGTCAAATGAGAAAGGAGAATTGCTGCAGGGCTTTGAGAAATTACCCCAACTCTGAAATTTTGGCAGAAACAAATTAGAAATGTCTCTACTAGACTGCACACTAAGGACTTGTGCTCCCTTCCAAGAAAGAGTCTGGACACATTCACCTTGATCACAAATTCAGCTTCTCACATATAGGATTCTGTTCCAGAGGCTAAGGGAAGAAGGTTTAGAAAGAAAATGAACCGAGAATGTATACTTACTAATAATTAACAAATTTAAATAGAGATGGATAAACTGGAAAATAAATATTTTCCATCGAATCTGTTATAATTTGAATTGCATCCCTTCCTCCAAGTTCCTATGTTAGGATCCTACCCGTCCCACACCACCCTGGTACCTCAGAATGTGACCTTACTTGGAGATGGGGCCTTAAAAGAGGTAATCAATTTAAAATGAGGACATTAGGATAGGCCCCAAGCCAATATAGGTTGCATACTAACAAGAGGATATTTGAATACACACATGCATGGAGGGATGATTTAAAGTGGTTCAGGGAGAAAACAACTAACTATAGGTAGAGAGAGAGAGGGCCTGTTATAGACCTTTACATCACAGCTCTCAGAAGGAACAAACCCTGCTGACACCTTGACTTTGGACTTCTAGCCTCCAGAACTCTGAGACAACAAATTTCTGTTGTTTAAGCCTCCCAGTTTGTAGTAGTTTGGTTATGGAAGTCTAGGAAACTAACAGAAGAACCATTTAATTTTCAGTTGAAAAGTACTCATTTGCTTTCCACTCCATGCTGGGTATAATTTGAGGTGTAAAGTCGCATGGCATTTAGGAGTTGTGGGTTTACCTACCTGTTGATGCTGACAACTGTCCCAGCCCCTCACTCTCATAAGATTTTGATTCCGCTGGTCTGAGTTAGGGTCCAAGAATGAGAACATTTATTAAGTACTCTAGGTAACCCTAAATGTCAAGCAAATTAGCAAAACTGTAATTTACTAGCAGGTGTATCAGTAATGTAAACAGTTACAAAATTTTCAGATGTGTGAAAGACAATAAGTTAAACATTGTAAATATTTCACTATTTTGGAGAGGATGTGAAAGTGTGTATATCTGTATCTATATCTAAAAGTATATCGTGTGTGTGTGTGTGTGTGTGTGTGTGTGTGTGTACATATATATGTATATTTCCATGTACCTATTCCTGTAAATATTTATATGAGATAGCTTTTAGATACTATGTTTTATTGTAAATTTTACATTAAAAGAAGAAGAAAAGGTTTATAAAGTTTATTTATAACTGTATATATAGTACTTAAGACTTCATAGGTATCTTAAGCAGGGAGCTTTGTCATGTCTCATTTTTCCCACTCAGGATTCCTAAGCAATTATGAGTGTCTCTAAAATGGCACAGAATCAGCAGAGGTGAGGGAATAGAGTTGCTATTTACCCACTTTGTGGTTTGGGGGCAGCCACATTGGCACCAAATCCTCCTCTCTTATTGTCTTACCAGTTCAGAGGCCGTGATTTTCTCCTGTTTGCCCTCCCTCCTACACACACACACACACACACACACACACACACACACACACACACATACTCATGCATACCGCACAAATGCACAGAGTCTCACATATCCTCACACATTCTCATTCACGCAAAGCCCTACATCCTCACACACACAAAAATCCACACAGAATCACACTCTTATTTTCTCATACTCACTGATACACAACCAGAAAACTCTCACACACTCTCACTCAGACTCAATCACAAAGATTCACTCATACCTGTATATACACACACACATACACACCCTCAGTCACTCACCTTCTCTCACGTGCCCTGCCCACACACCCACACAAACTGCCACACACTCTTGGTCACACCTTGTCAGACATGCACTCACACTTACACAGATCCACACACAGGCACACACACTCTCACTCACTTTTTTGCTCTCTTAGACTTACATCCTTTGGTCTTTATGTCCCAGAGGGGTGACCACATCCCCATGTGCTTATTGGGTTACTAAATTTCCAAAAACTTAAAAAAAACCCAAAAACACTCATATCATTCATGATCCACACACAGGCACACACACTCTCACTCACTTTTTTGCTCTCTTAGACTTACATCCTTTGGTCTTTATGTCCCAGAGGGGTGACCACATCCCCATGTGCTTATTGGGTTACTAAAAAACTTTAAAAAACCCCCAAAACACTCATATCATTCAAAAAAGAAAAGAATAAACACTTTGTGTTTCAGTGGATTGTGGTCTGCACGGTCTTCTAAAGCACAGGGCTTAGGGAGGGGAGTCTATAGATGGGAATGCTCCCAGGCCCTACAGCAAAAGAAAGTTGGGCAGATTCGAGAAAAAAATGAGGACCAGTTACCTAGTCGACTTAGTCAAGATAAGAATAAAAACTGTGATCTAAGTATCCAAAACACTCATATCATCAAAAAAAGAAAAGAATAAACACTTTGTGTTTCAGTGGATTGTGGTCTGCACGGTCTTCTAAAGCACAGGGCTTAGGGAGGGGAGTCTATAGATGGGAATGCTCCCAGGCCCTACAGCAAAAGAAAGTTGGGCAGATTCGAGAAAAAAATGAGGACCAGTTACCTAGTCGACTTAGTCAAGATAAGAATAAAAACTGTGATCTAAGTAATGGCGAGAAGGTAGATCATGTGAAGTGCTGTGAACCATGATAAGGAATCTGAATTTTTATAATAGCAATTAGAAGGCGATGGTGGGTTTGAGTAACAGAATGAATTAATCTGATTGGCATTGTGAAAATAAATTCTAGTGGACATATGAGGATGCAGAGAGTCAATGGACTATTGCATTTTGGGTAAAAGTAACTGTGGTTTCGATTGTGGTGGCAGTAACACTCATGGTGAGCAGTCCACGCATTTGCGGTCTATGTAGACGATAGAGCCCCTGGATCTTGCTAATGGATTGGATCTAGAAAGTTCAGGGCAATTTGACATGACACGCCAGGTGCATGATCACATCATTTACTGAGATGTGATAATGGTTTTTGAAATAATTACAGGAGAAATAAAGCAGTAGTTTTGGAATGTCTATGAGACATTTAAATTATAAACATAGAGTAGCTAGTTGGATATTTGATCCAAAGTTCAAGTCAGGGCTGGAAATATGAATTGGGAGACAAACATATGTTTGATGCTTTAGAAGTGTTGGTTTTCCAGTGGATACTAATAATATATAAGCTTACAGCAAGCAATTAGACTAGATATATGATTGTAGGCCAGCTAAAAATCAGTACTGAAGTAGAGATGCAAGGGATTCTGGAAACTTAGAAGGAATTTTTTTTCAAATCAACTTTGTTGCTGCCTACTAAATTTTTGGAAGGAAATTGATTTTTCTCACTGTTTGCATGTTAGTAAGATATTCAGAATGTGAAAGTCACTCACCTAAAGTTTTTAAATATCAGAGAAATAGGGGAACTTTGAGAAGGAGAAACTATAGACATGGAAAAACAGATAAACAATGGCAGAACAATAGGGAATTCTAGCATTTACTAGGAGAAGAATTGGGTCCCATAATAGGAAAAATAAGTCTTTCAAAAGAGTTGAAATAGAGCAAACTTTACTAAGGTAAAGAGAGAGAAGTTTAAATAAGGAAGGATTTTTCCATAATGATACCTGCTATAAGAAGTGAGAAAAGAGCCAGTGAAAGATAAGAAGGCAATGAACAATACATTAAAATAATTCATAAAAATTTTTGACTTTTAATGTAATATAATTTCATAACATAATCATTTCTATGGACTGAATGTTTGTGTTCTCCTGAAATTCCTATGTGGAATTCCTCACTACTGATGTGATGATATTTGGAGGTGGAGGTGGAGGAGTATGAAGGTGGAGTCCTTCTGATGGGATTAGTGCCCTTATAAGAAGAGGAAGAGACATGAGAGTTCACTCTCTCCAAGGAAAGGCCCTGTGAGGACCCAGCAATAAGGCAGCTGTCTCCTACCAGCCTGCAGAACTATGAGAAATCAATGCCTGTTGTTTAAGCCTCCCAGTGTATGGTATTTTGTTATAACAGCACAACCTGACTAAGACCACTATGGAATAAAGTTATAGACTAAAATGGAGGAATTGGGAGGAATTAGTGAATGAATTTTTTTTTTTCCCTAAAGGAGATGTATTCTGAGTTAGGTTTTAAAAAAATTATTTGCCTTTTTTATTATTGCTGTAAAATAATACCTACTTAGACATTATTAAAAAATAGAAAGGGTAAATAACATTAAATATATCTAGTAAATTAATGTATTTATATATTAATAAATAAATTGATTAAATGATTTATAATTCAGCAACTTTACTTTTATATATATATAATATATTTATTTATTTTTGCTTGTATTTTGATTCATTCAGCTCCTCTTTCATCTGTTCATTATTCAGCAAATATTTTTGAACAATTAAACACCATGCATTTGGCTAGTACTAGATGTTATTATGTATTTTTTGTAAACATTAATTTTTATATCTAGGCAGAACTCCACTGGGTGAAAATAGTTTTGTTTAAGTAACCCCATATTGTAATTTATACATAGTACTATTATATATTTGAACTAACAGAACATTGTACATTTAGTATAATTTTCATTGAGTAAGATCTTAAAGAGAAATTAAGATATCAATTTTGACTATTTAGGGTCTGTATGACGACTGCCAATATCCTATTCAAAAGCATTGTGTGTTTACACACACACACATGTGCAGTTATGAGAATGATCCCTTATAGCTCATTGCTGCCAGCATTGGTTAATATATTTTGCTAATTAGATCTGTGAAAAAGGTATTATTCATTATTTTATCTCTTATTTTCTTTACTTAATTCTTGTTTGACCATTTTTCTTGATTTATTCCTAATTGCTTGTTTGTAAATTATATGTTTATAGTCTGCCTGTTCATTCACTAGGTTCATAGTTGTTTTCTTCTTATATTGTTTCTTCAATTAATGATATATTATTCCCTTGGCATCTTTACTGAAACACATTTTCCATAATAGATTTTGGCCAGGACTTTTTAAACGTCCTTACAAATTGCCCAGTTAATGAAATTGACAGCATTTATATGGAGTGACTTTGGCTCTTTTCTGCTTTGGTGGACACTCTCCTGGAGGTTTTCCATGTGTTTTCTTGTATGTCGTGAGTCAATCTTCAGGGTGTATTTTCTTCTCTGGGAGTTTTGCAGGTGTCCCGTGTTTATAAATATTCCTATGGGCAGATTTTGTTTTTAATTCTACTAGGAGCCAATGTTTTGTATTGGCTCTAGTTCAGTTTTCATGTTAATGTCTCCTGAGACTCAGGTTTTCACAGGAGTGGATAGCACATGATTTTTCTTTCAATGGCTATTTTCCCACCTATGGCCAGTGTAGGAAGCCTGCCTCCATGCCATGTCCCCAGGCCAGGGGTATTTTTCTAGTTCCAATTTAAGAGATTGAAAGTCCCATCTTAACTCAGATGTATGCAAGAAGCATACTTCCCACCACCTCCAAATGCTGGGTCCAGCCTTACATCCCAGTGTTCCACAGATACCCAACACCATCTCGTACGGTGTGTATCAATTCCTGGTTTTAACTCCTTTCCTTTCCTCCTCTCATGTTTCTGGCTTTGATTCCTTCTTTGTTTTTGGCAACTAGTTTCTCATCTTTACTTTTCTCTCAACTATATATTTTTAATGTTTTGGATATATTATTAGTCAGACTTATTTATGGGGGAATTTCTTGTAATATCCTTAACAAATTATTTCCATAATGCATAGCTTTTGAGAGTTATTCTTGTCCTTTCTGTTAGACCTCTAATATTCATAAGCTATCTTTCTTTCAGCATTTGATAAATATATATATGTATCTTATAATATATTTCAGGGTTTTTTTCAATGACATTTTGGTTTATATGGAATGAATGAATGTATAGTATGAGGTAATTTGTACAATGTGGTAAGGTTTTGAGTTGATTTTTTTCCAGTTGTTAAAAACTTTCAGCAGTGTTTATTCAATACCCTTCCCTCACTCTTTCCTGTGCTATTGGTATGTTTGTATTATGTTTAATACATTTCTATAAAAATAGAGAAGTATAATGATAAAACCTATAAAGACCACCAAGATCATCTCCCAGTTAACTACAATTGAAATAAATAAATGAATAAATAATATGCAAATAGAGGAAAATAAATAAAGTGAAATATGAAGTCTTCTATCACCCTCTACCCAGTGCCTCCCCAAAGGTTTACATTTGTTATTTGTATTGAATTAAAACTATTTTCATACCGGTAATCATTCATAGTACACACATTGTTCTATAACTTACTGTGTTCACTAATAAGTCTTAGTATATTTTTTAGCCCTTAGAGATCTACCTTTCCCTTTCTTGAATGCACAGAGCTTTTTGCTTATTTGTTTGTTCATTTGTTTTAATCTATGGATGACCCACAGCCTAACTCGTTGGCCTCACTTGCATACATTTCTGCTTTTCCTAACAATAGCAATTTGATTATCCTGTACTCACTTCTTTTGACCATTGGGTCAAAAATAAAGCATATTTAAGTATTGCTAGATATTGCCAACTGGTCTCTAGAAAAGTTGTATCCATCAATTTAAATTCTCACCAAAAGATTATGAACATTTTCATTTCTTATGCCATTGATATTACTAGATATTACAAAACTTCTTAACTCTCTCTCCCATAAGTGGAAAGTTAAAGTTCTATCTTTGTTTTGATTTGCATTGTCACATTATGAGTAATTTTTGAGCTGTTCTTTAAAATTTGCACTAATGAGACTCAAAATTAAGTTAAATAATATTATACCACAATTTTTGTATTTTTTCATATTTGGCCTTTCAGAGGAAACAGAAAAATTCTCTAGGTTTCCCAGTGTTTTTCTTATAAGTTTGATATTTTAAACGTGATATTCACAATTGCCTTTAGTTTCTGCTTTTGCTTATTCCTTGCACTTGCTTTATCTGCTTTTCTATTTATTTAAGAAGTCATCCATTTATTAATTCATAATTATTCCTTTGTCTCACTATATATATTATTTTATTCTACTAAAGTCATTATTTTATATTATTTTACTTATTATTTTTCTAATGTGCTCCACAGGAATATGCTTTTTCCTTTCATATGCTGCAATTTTACAGCAAAGTAATTTTCTTTGTTTCCATTATTATCACAGCCACATTATTTCATTCACTCATTCAAAACATATGAACCGGGCTTCCCTGGTGGCGCACTGGTTGAGAGTCTGCCTGCCGATGCAGGGGACAGCGGTTCATGCCCCGGCCCGGGAAGATCCCACATGCCGCGGAGCGGCTGGGCCCGTGAGCCATGGCCGCTGAGCCTGCGTATCCGGAGGCTGTGCTCCGCAACGGGAGAGGCCACAACAGTGAGAGGCCCGTGTACCACAAAACAAAAAACAAAACATATGAACCAACCCACTTAAAAGCATTAGTCTTTATGCTTATTGGCTCACATACAATAATTGAGTTATTTGGATGATATATTATTGAGCTTTTAATTTACTTGATTAAATATTAGTTTGAAATATAGTAATTCTTCATTAATTATGTAAGATTATGTAAGATACATAACTTCAATCTTAATTTTGGAATTAAACTAAGAATAAAATGTTATATGGCTAATAATTATATTCATTTTAAACTATTATATAAACTTCATTATATATATATCAGACAAACCAAACAAACACAAGATGGGTAAATAAGAAAATTTGTTTCATGACCTGATATGATGAAGTGTCTTTTTAAGATTAAAAATTAAAACATGAAATGTAGATCATTTATATATATATTTATTTATTTATTTATTTATTTATTTATTTATTTATTTATTTATTTATTTATTTTGCGGTATGTGGGCCTCTCACTGCTGCGGCCTCTCTCCCGCCGCGGAGCACAGGCTCCGGTCGCACAGGCTCAGCGGCCGTGGCCCATGGGCCCAGCCGCTCCGCGGCATGTCGGACCGGGGCACAAACCCGCGTCAGCAGGTGGACTCCCAACCACTGCGCCACCAGGGAAGCCCGATCATTAATATTTTAATAAGAAAGGATTATATGTTGTACTGTGAAAATTCTTAGGCACCTGAAACATTTGGACACTAATTCTGTTGCTGAAGGTACAGTTTATCCTCATACCGTGATTATAGCAATAAAGTTAATGATCTTATTGCAGCCACGCCAACATATTTATAGTGCTATTAAATGGATATACTTATTCAAGGTGCATGAAAAGGAGCGGGTTTTAACAGATTTTTTAAAAAAATGATGTTTTCTGTCCTTTAGATGTTTTTAAAGTTGAAATGAACAGGGAACATGATTAACTATAATTGAAATAGATTAAAAGGAACAATAGAATGGAAACCCTTTTGAGCCTCACATTAAATATAAAGTAATTTTGAGTGTTATAGAAATATAATTGTAAACTAAAATGCATCATTAAACTATCTAAAAGGATGCATTATTTATTACATTTGAAAAGAATAGGATCAACTTTGGGATGTAACCTTTTTCAAAATTCAGACCTATCAATTGTGTAACAGTAATTATATATCTGAAATAGTTTGACTGACAGCTAAAATCTATGATACATCCAAAGGGTATTTATTCCTCTTCTAAAGACAGAATGGGTCATACTTAGTAAGGTGTTATTATAGATTTAATTGTGTCAGAAAAAAAAGGGAACATTGAAGTCCTAACTAGAGTACCTATGAATGTGGCCTTATCACGTGTAATCAAGTTGGTTAGGTCATTAGGGTGGGTCTTGATGCAACAGGACTGGTGTCTTTATAAGACAAGATAGAGACACACAAGGAAAAGATAGCCATGTGGCAATAGAGGCAGAAATTGGAGTGACACATTTGCAAGCCAAGTAACTCCAAGAGTTGCTAGCAAACCACCAGAAGCTAATAAGACACAGGGAAGGATTCTCCCTTAAAGATTTCAAAAAGAGCATGGCCCTGCTGACACCTTAATTTCAGAACTGTGAGACAATAAATTTCTCTTGTTTCCAGTTACCCAAATTGTGGCATTGTGTCATGACATCCCTAGGAAACTAATACAGGCATGGAGCATTTGGAATATATCCCCTGGCAATTATAGGGGCACTTTTTTTGGCAAAGAAAAATAACTTGGTTTTGGATGAATTCCACTCATGCTCAAAGTTTCAGAATCTAGGCCGGTATCTAAGGTCTTTGATAGTTTTCATGTCAGGGAAAGGACTCAGAAATTTTAGGAGATAAATTTACCTTGGTTTTCTTTTACGTTAGAAAAAAATCACTTCCGTGGCATTAAAAAAATCCATAAATAATTCAGTTCCGATTAATCAGTTTGAACTCCCAAGCTTACTCAAAACTGTTGTGCACCCTCCGGATCTACTTGCTATGATTACCACATTTGTCTTTTCACCTTGAAGCTCCAGCAAAAGTCAACCATACAGAGATTCTGTACTTCTAGGTGACATTTATCTTAAATTGGAGAAAATATGTCAGGATTTTGCATAAATTATGTCACAATTGAAACTTGTATAAGCTAATTCATTTATATCATAAATATAATTCATACGAGATTTAACCTTTATAGGTTTCAAAGTCTTCTACAGAAATGCTCTTTCTACTGAAAGACTTTTAGAGCTAGAAGGAGCAGGTCATAGTTGTACCAACATATCAATAATTTTATCAGGTAACTGTTAATGTCAAGCTCTGTGCTCTTTAATTTAATAACACGTATTACAAAATACAATATGAATCCCACTCTTGAACATCCCAAGTTTAGTAGCTAATTTAAAGCTAACAAATATATGTTAAGTATATTAAGAGTATCAGTATACTAAGAGGTTCACAGGGCCTGGAAAAACCTCACTTGAAGTGTTAGATCTGTAAGCCATGATGTGCAGGTGTTGGTTCATACTGGCTCATGAGAGCTGATAATTAAATTCTCGGGAATTTTGCAGAGTGTATGTTAAACACAGCCATTATTAAAAATTAATTACATATTTATATCTATAATACATATTAATTATATAAAACTAGTAATAAATATTAAAAACTCACTTGTTTCTAATTATTTTACTACATTTAGCTATATATTATGTATGTTTTTTGATGTTGTTTTTTATCTATTTCATTTTTATGGCAGAAATGCTATATAATGGGGTGCTATTATATGTCTCTCGCCAATTCTGATCAACCCTGCTGGGAGTTACAGAACAGAAATTGGCAACCATTGCTAATCAAATTTTTTTTTTCTTTTCCCAGAGAGCCATTTGTTAAACATAAACCAGCATACTATTTTTTAAAGTGTGCTGAACTTCTCAGTTTCCATGGACATTGTTTATTACTTCCTCCCATTAAAATCTCTTTCTTCACTAAGCTTTTTTTTCCAGTTAATTATACTCTGATCACAAATGATCTTTATTAAAGAATGCATATTCTTGTGATTCAAAACCAAATATTTTAAAAGAATGATATACATAATAAAAATTGACATGAAAGTGTTTTATTTAAAATTGAAATAAAAAGCAAATAGACATTTAGAAGACATTTGTCTCATTTTAGAAAACATAGGCTTTAAGGATCTAAAAGTAGCATTCCAAACTCATTGCCAGAATTAAAATTACATCACATCCCAGCTTTCCTGTCTCTCTGGGGGCTCCTTTTTTACACACTACCAAAAACTCGAAATATCAGTCTCAGTCCTGGCACTTCTCTCTCATCCCACTCAGTGCGGGTAATTTCAACCATTCCCATGTTGCCTCTCACTGTTGTGGCCTCTCCCGTTGCGAAGCACAGGCTCCGGACGCGCAGGCTCAGCGGCCATGGCTCACGGGCCCAGCCGCTCCGCGGCATGTGGGATCTTCCCGGACCGGGGCACGAACCCGTGTCCCCTGCATTGCCAGGCGGACTGTCAACCACTGCGCCACCAAGGACGCCCCATTCCCATGGTTTTAAATGTTATTTTGTGTCGATCACTGTCTCTGTCTCAAACTTTGCTGTCTCTGTCTCAAACTTCTGCTCTGAAATCCAAAAAATCATGTATATGGATTTCTGTAATTGAACTTTTCTCATGAATCCTTTACAGCATCAGTTCTCAAACTTCGCTCTTGTTAAAACCACCTAGAGTGTTTGTTAAAATTCAAATACTGGGCCTCAACCCTCAGAATTTCTGATGACTAAAATAAAGGCGAATTCAAATTTCCCTTCCGCACCACCCCCACGGACTGCAAGTTTTAATGAGACAGTAGGAGAATTCAAGGAATACATTATGTGTAAACAAATGCATTTTGTTTACAGTGAATATGCATTTAGGGATTTTTTAAAAGTAGCATTTTCCATTTTCAACTTTTGCTTCATATTTTACTTCTATAATGATATCTCATATTCAAAATGTGAAATGTCTTCCATATTTTGTGTTACATAATAATTTGAAATATCAAATGTTCATGGATTGATGAAAACTGCAATAGCAATACCAAATACTGTAACTTCTTTCAAAATGGTCATTTATAAGTCCACAGTGGTAAGCAGGTCTTCCAAGAATGGTAAATCGGAATTTGTTACGGCAGGATTGAATTTTATTTGAAATAAGATGGAAACCATTGGCAGATTTGAAGCAGAGAAATTACAACATGTAATGTATGTTTTAAAGAATTATTTGATCAGTCAGATAATATGGGGCAAGAATGGAGGCAGAATAAGTTAAGAAATCACTGCAGTAGTTCAAGTGCAGGATCATGTAATACTAAGGAAGTAGGAAAAAAAATGGACAGAGTGAGAATAAGACTTTAAATTGGAGTTGGAAAAATATGCTAAAAGAAATCGATATGAAGGATAAGGAAAGATGAATGAATGTAATCTCTTTATTTTGGGCTTGAGCAACTGGATAAAGTAGAGTGTTCTTTATCAAGAGAGGACTTTGGGCAGACTTTAGAAAGAACTCAAATCCGTATTTCTCTTTTGACCACGGTAATTTTTAACTTTTATGTGCTTATTCATGGGGAGATATTAAATATAAATCTAATACCTGATGTGTGTTAAGTACATGCTGCATATTTTGTGACCACTAACTTGGGAGGTCAATTAGCTTAGAAGAGGTAAAAAATTATGCAGGGTGTTCTTGTAAAGTTATTATTCATTGACTTCAATGAGCTTGGAAAGAGGTTATTATAATTTTCAAGAGATGTCATAGAAATGGTAATTGTGAAATACCGCCAACCATTTTCTGTAATTAAAGAGAACGTTACTAAGGATGTTTGGTTCATTCTAATTTCAAGGAGTTAGCATTATAATTTTATTGTTTGGAAATCAGTGAGTTTTGTAGGCATGTAAAAAAATAGGTGCATGAAGTCACTGAGACAAAAAAAAAAGAGGGATTGTCAATAAAATAATACTATAGTACTGTCCATATCAATGAAATGAAAGGAGTGTGATAGGATCCTCCTTTAGCATTGATTCCTCTCCAGTATGACTCTGCAAATATTTTTACTTTGCAGAAGTAATTTATATTCCATATTGCCTGTTGATCATTAAAAGAAGTAGGTCCATATAACTGATATAAAAAAGTTCTCTTTCTGTTTAGCCATTTTAGTATTTTCTTTCATTAAGAGGATAAAATAGTGTAGAGTGCAAAGTTAATTATAATCAGTTTCCAAATCGTCTCATTTGAATATAACAAATCACTGCATTTTCAAAGTTCTTTTCTAATTATGTTTCTTTTATTTCATTTAAAAGTAGAGCTGTTCAGACACACTGTAAGATTTTAAGAATTTATAGACCCCTAAGAAAAATATTATTTTTGAAAAATACTTCTTATCCAAGTGAAATTGATAGACACTCCCACTCTTACAGTTCAGCATATCTGAAACGTTCAAAGGAAAGACTTTGAACCCTTCCAAGATCTATATACATTTTTTGTCAAGGGAGTTAATGAGGTGAGAAATGAAAGGAGAAATGTTGTGATGTGCTTCCTACAAAGAGACATTCACATTGCATGCAAAACAAGGAGTTTCAGATTTCCTTAACCTGAAAGAGGCGCATAATTCTGCTCAAGGATTATTGAACACTGTTGTTTATTCTGTCAATGCTATTTGTTTCTTATCAAATATCATACTGGATTTTATAAGACAGGTAGTGACAGTGAAAGTTTCATCGCGTAACAACTGAACCAAAAATTAATAAAACAATGTAGTCAAAGAATTATATGCATGATCAACTGGGAAACTTTGTTCTTTCCCTCTTTTTTGTTCTTTTTAAATTTTGCTTTTTGTTTTGTGCTTTTTGTTTTTTTTTTCCTATATGAAGACATTTGAAGTGACTTAGAAATTTTGTGACTCTAACACAATTGTACTTAGTACTCAGCTGACATTTATTGAAAAAGTTGTCATTGTAAGACACTTATACATACATCATTATTTCAGTTGCTACTGCCCAGTAGCAAAAGAGATCCCAAATTCTCACATTATTCATACAGAAAAAATACCTTGAAAAAAATGTAGGACGTATATACTTTTCATCTAAGATCAGTGTGTTTTCTTTTACCATTGTAAACAATATTAAAATATCAATTTTGAAAACTTCTCCTGTAAATGCTTTTATTATATAATTTTAATCTTACTTCTGCCTTATTCTACCATATCTGGAACCATAGAGTTAAAAGGAGATTTAAAGTTATTGTAATTATTCAGGGTTTTAGGCAAACCAATGACTAATCCTCTTGCTATTGCTCTGAATTATTTAAATTACTTAAGCGTATCACCATAATTTACCAGATAACAACATTTCGATCTGTGTCTCTATATAACCTCATGTCTGTTGAATGCTCTTTTAAGAAACTGAATCTTATTATAGTTATCTGGCTTAGAATGTGCCTGTTTTATTTATTTATTCTGGGAGGAGATGGGGAAGGGATGAAGGAAATTGGACTCATTCATTGGCATAATTTTTATGCATTGAGTAATGTTAAAATTTGAAGATATATTAAGGAAACACAGGATAAATACAGTGATTTAATTTTTCATTTAGTTTAAATGTTTATTACTTATTTTTTTCATTTAATAATGTTTAAATCTATATCCTTTAATATCATTATTTTAAATAAAATAGTATTATTTTAGAAAAGTTTAGCCAGTGCTAACCTTGTTCCCTAGACATGTTGTGGTTTTTGCTTTTGTTTGCTCTGTTTTATTGGTTTAGTTGTTTTCAAAAGTTAGCAAATATGAGAAACATTGAGAAGCTGGTCAAAGTTTTCATTTGCTAGCCAGTCATAAATATTTATCTTCAAAGATCTGTATAACGATTAATGAAACCAAATTGGAAAAATAATTTCATAAAAGAGCAACTGCATATCTCCAGTTGCTAACTCCTAAATTTAGAATTGATCCCTACACATGTGTTTTCATCCAGGTATTTATTTTTAATACAGAAATAAAGAGTTTCCTTCCTGTGTTGATATCTACACTGAATGAATACATCAGAGGTTTTTGTATTAATCCAAGATTTGTAAACGACATGACACTGGCCATGCATTAGGCTTGTGAATGTTTATTTGCCATTTAGTAAGCCTCGGTGTTACTGACTAAAAGTTTACTCTTCATGATTATTCTTTATATTGCTCTGTATATATTGTCTCTGTCAATACTTATGTCTCTATTGACAAAAGTAATCATCATACTATACTGTACTATACTAGACTATGCTATGCTATAATAACTTGCCCCAAAAATAATTACAGAAAATTATGTGATCAAGTATATTTAGGGCAAATTGAACACAGAAGAGTACTCTATGGATAGCAAACAAATGCCAACACAGAAGAAACTTAGGCTAACCTCTGGAATTAGGCTCCATATACAAGAATATATCATTCTTCCTCATACAAAACATTAAGGTGTTTCATAATATAAAGGAATAAGCATTCCTATGTGTAAACGAGTACATGTTGGAAAGTATATTTAGTATGCTAATACAAAGAAGGAATCGCCTGTATGTAAGTTTGTGATGAGTATTATTGATAGAGAACACACTTATCATTAGGGAGAAAAGAATATCATCTCAGTGACAGCTGTAAGAAGTGGATATTGACTATTTCAATTTGAAAACATACAATCTAAAGGAATGAATCAATTCTTTGGACGATTATGACTATATTCAGTAAACCCAAAAAAGTTTGCTTCTTGTCTTGCTTACTGACATTCCATGTGCAACATCTGATTCTTTTTGGGTTCCTTCTAGATTATACAATCTGATGTATCAGGGAAGAGCTTGAACATATCAGAAGGAAACCGTTCCATCTCTTCATTTTTCATTTGCTTATAAACGTTCAATCCAAGCTATATCCAAATAACCTAATGCAAAGCAGTGGAACAAGTGTTAAAGTGGAGACTTTACAGTCTCATTTTTTGGTTAAAGATAATGTGAATCAAATATCCACATATTATTAAATAAGACCGCCCAGACAGTGCTAGCAAATGTGTTGGTAAGATACTGGGTTTGAAACTTGATACCTTACCCATTAGAAGTTATAAAAGTCTCCGAGTTGAAGTAGTCAGAGAGTTGGAGATTCAGAAAGAAAATTTTTGTAAGAGCTTCAGTTCATTTCAGGTCCACAAGTCTCGAGAGAGCAGCTTGCATGCTTGGGTAACTGATTTGTGTCTCTTGAACTTCAAGGACACAATAGATGTGCTGGACTCAAATTTAAGTAATTCAAAGGCTGAGAGTTCAGGGCTGGTAATTGTTCTATAAACAGAGTGCATAGAAATAGCTTGAATGGGGTTGCCTGCTTGTCCAGCATCTATCAGAACAAGGAATGAGTGAATGTTTTCCAAGGAACCTTGAGGGATGGACACCCTAGGTTATTAGAGGATGGCTAGGAGAGATCAGTGGAAAGAAGGTAGGAGTGTACCCTGAGATGCTAAGAGGCTTTAAAAGGATTTGTAGATTTCTCTATGGAAAGACATATGTGTCTGTACTGAGGAATGTGCAGGTAAGATATACAGGTGATTTTAGAGCAAAGGAAGACACTGAAGAACTGACATAGTGCCACCTGAGAGAAAAAGCAAGTTTCAAAGACCATTCATGCCTACAGAGTACCAGTTCTTTTTTTTTAAATTTTTGTTGGAGTATAGTTGATTTATAATGTTGTGTTAGTTTCAGGTGTACAGCAAAGTGAATCAGTTATACATACACATATATCCATTCTTTTTTTTTTTTAGATTCTTTTCCCATAAAGGCCATTACAGAATATTTAGTAGAGTTCCCTGTGCTATGCAGTAGGTTCTTATTAGTTATCTTTTTATTTTTTTTATTTTTTTGCGGTACGCGGGCCTCTCACTGTTATGGCCTCTCCCGTTGCGGAGCAACAGGCTCCAGATGCGCAGGCTCAGCGGCCATGGCTCACGGGCCCAGCCGCTCCGCGGCATGTGGGATCTTCCCGGACCGGGGCACGAACTCGTGTCCCCTGCATCGGCAGGCGGACTCTCAACCACTGCGCCACCAGGGAAGCCCTAGTTATCTATTTTATATATAGTAGTGTGTATATGTCAGTTCCAATCTCCCAATTTGTCCCTCCTCGCCTTACCCCCTGGTAACCATAAGCTTGTTTTCTACAACTGTGACTCTACTTCTGTTTTGTAAATAAGTTCATTTGTACCCCTTTTTATAGATTCCACATATAAGCGATATCATATATTTGTCTTTGTGTGCCTGACTTACTTCACTCAGTATGACAATGTCTAGGTCCATCCATGTTGCTGCAAATGACATTATTTTGTTCTTTTTATGACTTAGTAATATTCCATTGTATCAAAATATATGTACCACATCTTCTTTATCCATTCATCTATTATTGGACATTTACGTTCCTTCCATTTCCCAGCTATTGTAAATAGTGCTGCAGTGAACATTGGGGTACATGTATCTTTTTGAATTATGGTTTTCTCTGGGTACATGCCCAGGAGTGGGATTGCTGGGTGATATGGTAGCCACTATGGAGAACAGTATGGAGGTTACTTAAAAAACTAGACACAGGGTACCAATTCTGAATCCCTGGGACAGTGCCAAAGCAGACTTTTCCTGCCCTTCACTTATTATTTCTTTTCCAACTTTCATCCTCTTTCCATCTTTGCAGGTGTTTAGGGAATTTGGATATAAAAAGGAAAACGTTTCAGTTAAAATTGTTTCTTATGATTTGTGTTTTGTTTTGTTTCACACAGGACTGGTTATATTGATTACAAAAATAGATTGAACTAAACTAAAATTTCTCTTGACTAAATTAAGCAGAAGTTTTAATTATATAACAGTGACCAGAGGAATTCTTGTGACATGCCTTAGATTTCATCAAAGGAGAAGGAAGGAAAGAATCCCACAGAACAGGCTCACTTGGGCAATGTCAGTGGAGGATGAGAGGAAAGAAAGCTGTATTCTGATCATATCCTTTCTGTTTACCTTGGTCACCCTGTTTATTAAGCCCCAGGATTCAATCTCACTTTTACCCTTATTCATTTACTTGGGAATGTTAGTGTTTTGTAGGGTTCCTATCTATTCATTTTCCCAAACATTCTCAAGAGAGGATTCTGAGACAGTTCTTTGTGTTTCCCCTGAATTGGTTGTACTCTGTGCTACATCTACAGAAATTTCATGAAGTATTTGCAGCAGGTGTATGACATTCTTTCCTAGTTTCTAAAGCGAATTTGCATTTTTTACATTTAAAAAATATTTTGTTAATTCAGTTGTCTTCTTAGAGTGACTGAAGTGTCTTTGACTTACACATTTTCATTGAAAACGGCATTTTATTATTTAGAATAATATAACTTCTAAATATTAATTTTGAAACATAATCAGTCGAATCTTCTTGAGAATACAGTCTACAATGCATATCATTAGTAAAATACTTTGAAATGTAACATTATTTTCTTTTAAAAGTAATTTGTATTTGTTATTTTACAAAAGAAAAAAAAACTTCTGTGATATATTGGAACTAGAAAGACATTAGCAACGTGAGGTGCTAATTTTTACCTTAATAAAAAGGTAAAAAAAGGTTTTTTACCTTTTAAAAAAGAAGAAAATATGGCTTTCATTTCTTATATTCTTACGGAAATGTCAGTATAGTATTTACTCTTCAGATAATATATTTTATTTCTGCTTATAAAGGATGATGCCCAATAGTATAGGACCTATTTCTAAATTGTCTTTTTCTTCTCTTAAAATTCTTTTCATATGGAAGGAAATAGCTGATAATATTAAGAATAGTGTATTTAACTTATAGTTACTTAAATCATTATCTGAAATACTCCTCAAATGGAATTTGTTTTCAGTAATGTATTCTGCTTAAAAGTCTCAAAATAAACTGCTGAGTTAAGCAGCTAAAGTAAACAGGTCTTTGGAGAATTATGGTTTATTCCCACTTTACCCAAGTCAGTTTCTCAACTTGAAGATTAAAAGCTCTTCTCAAACAAGGTAAACATGTTTTCTAAAATTTTACTGGAAAAAATTGTTAAAAACTGTATGACAACATCAGCAATTTTGATGGAGCTTTAGGAATAAAGCAGGATGGCATGTTGCCTTTTTTCATATCATTCAGTCCTTTTAAGGAGAATATAGTTTTCATGGAGATGATAAATATTTAGCATGAAAAATATTAGCTTAATTATACAAGTACAAACTAGAGCAAAATTCTCCCTGAAATACTTTTTTTTCTTTGAGAATTAATGTTTTTGCACATGGAAGCAGCAAAGGAAATATAAAATATATGACAACAATATTCTAAAATGTGTGTGTATTCACAGCAAGTAACTACCCAGAAATCATATTTGTGTTTCAGTAAAATTCCAAAATGAACTAAATTTAAGATAAAGTTGCAGATTCTTATTATTTTTATTGCATAGTGTTCATTTTAGGAGTTGTGTGATTTTAATTGGTTATTTTAATTAAAAATCCCTATTGTCAATCATCATTTTAATCTCATAGCTCTTAATTTGCTTTGAGAGCTGGTTACAATTCAATCCCATCATTGTTCTTCTAAATTTTCTTGAAATTATTCAAATCTTATATCCTCTTTCTACATGTGTCGGAGTCCTGATTTGCATTTAACACACAGACACATATACGTATAGATGCATATATTACATGTGTATGTACATGTGTATACATACACACGTATCTGTATGTGTGTGTTTATATGTGTGTGTATTGTAAGAAAAAGACAGTTTGTTACTTCGGAAAACTAATACCCTTTAGAACCAGAAACAGACTTGGAATATAATCCTTTTAAACCCCTCAGGTTATAGGTAATGTCAAATTAACTTGCATTAGTTAGTTAGGTTGCATTTTTTTCTAGTAAACATTGATTGATGCATACAACCTAAGTGGGGTGAATATAATTTTGCTTCATTCCAATGTATTTGTAACATCGATTGTGATAATTTGCGAATATATTTTAAGTCAAATGCAAGCATGGAATCAAAATCACTTTATATTTTCTGGTCTGTGTTATGGAAATTGAATGGATTAATAAAGCTCCAAGACGGCTTTAAAAGTCTCATGTTCACAATACGCCATGTATTTGACCACTGTCATCTGAGACTTCTTAAAAGCATCAACTCTTATGGTTGGTATTCTACTTTTTATTTGCTTGATAGTTTTAGAATTTAACAAGTAAGTCACTCGGTGCTCATTTTACATATGACATCCTAGTATTGCTTAGACTCAAACAATTTGTTATTAATTACCGAAGCTGCTTTGAACGTCTCTACAAGATGATTCATCAGTGTGTGGCCTAGTGACATGTTAGCGTTGGTGTGTTAGTCTGAATAGAAGGTCTATGAGTAGGAAACAAATCATAAGAAAATCATTTGAAATTGAGTGATGCTTTTCAGCTAGACTTCTATTTCAAAGTAGAAGGTTGTTCCTGTAGGCATGCGTAGATGTTAACTAACATTGAACTTTTCCACTAAATCTACCTTTGAGGGCATGAGCATTGCTTCAGGAGTGAAGGAATCCAGATGAATAATGTTCTGCTCAGGTGAACATGAGTTAAAGTTGCCTATGCAATGCCTGTGTTATTACTAGACACTGAAGAGGAAGCATTCGAGATTCTGTCTCATCTACACGATGTTTATCAATAAATTTTGGGGGGGATTTTTTTTTATATATAACTAACTTAAAAATGATTAGACTGGTGATTCAATTATGTCATATATACCCAAGTTTGGAAACAGGAGCACTCTTTAAACCTTGAATTATTCTCACCCATTCCAGTTAGTCAAAGATAATCTGTGATAAGGCTCCAGGCTCTGTGTCCCTTGTCAAGGCTCCTGATTTAATCATCCTCACAACTTCCTCTCCTAGCGGATGGCCACAAATGGAGTGTAGTTTTATACTGGGTCACCTCAGCTTTAGCACAGCAATATTAACAAAATAAAAAGCAGGAAGATTACAGAAAGTATCTAGTATCACAATAAGACATAAATACAGGCCACTGAGACCTCAGTCAGATTGGTGCCTCATGGTACTAATATTGCCTATTAACATGCAAAAACATAAAAGGAAAAGACAGCAAAAAGTGAAGGGTGTCAAAGTGGAAAAACGTATGAAAAGAAGGAAGAGTCAGCAAGACCAGTGCTAAAAGGTAGTAATATTATAGATTACTGTTGGCCCTTTCTTTCATGTACCTGTATGGTTTTCTCTACTCAGTCTTTTATAATTTAATGAATGAAGATAAAATAATCACGAATAACATGCTATGAGAAGAATTAAGTGACATTTTAAATATAGTCATTCAGTCTGTCACTTAGAATTATTAAAAAATAGCTATTCTTGTTACTTTTAGACCTCCTGGGAGAAAAGAGCTCTTACATTTCCTTTTTCTACAGCCATAAACTAAGCATTTAAACTTTCACCACTAACCCACAACGATAAATAAAAATATTTCTATATTCAATATCACAGTCACTCTCAAACTCATGCTGACTAGAAATTCAGACCCTACTTTTTACAGCAGTTCCATTCTCAAGAAAATGTACACATTGAGATGTTGGTACTACTCAGTCGTTGAAAGCAGTAATTCATCATTCCTTTTTTTTTGGTGGTGGTTGAGTTGCTTTTTTTTAACTATGTAATTACTTTGCCTTAAGAATGTTTAATAAGGAGATATTTTAAAACCAAAATTATACTTGAAATCATGGAAAACACAACATAATTACTTGGGTTTGAAATCATACTTAGAAAATCAGAAGAAAATTGTCCTGATCCTCTAGAAAGACATTCACAGGAAAAATGTAAAGGTGACAGTTAAGTTATTGACTTTTGAAGGTATATCTGGACCGTAATTCTTTTTCAACAAGCTTGGATTTGAATACTGACTATAATTAACCATGTTCACTTTGAACAAATTATTCAAAATTGAAATGATCAATTTTCACAATGATAATTATTATAGGAATTGTTTTTTTTTCATAATTAATTTTCCTGAGAACATAAAATGTTTAAGCTTTTAGCATTGTTTTTATTATGGGACCGTGAGTGAAAACACAGCTATAATAAACCACTCTTTATCATAGTAGCTGTGATTTCATTCACTATGGGAGACAAACTGATTTTCTTAGACCTTTAAATTAGGTGGTAGACATCATCGCTTAAGCTAATCTGCTGATAATATTCTGGAGGTATCAAATTGTGAATTGAAATATTTAAAAAGAACAAATATTTAAAACGATTTCTTTTTATTAAAGCAGTGATAGACATCCATGTTTTTATATTGATATCTGGATTTTCTGTAGTTTATACTCCTTTCAATTCTTATTTCTTCATCATTCTGGGTTACATTAGAATAAAAATATTGAAACATAAATAATATATTTATGATTTAACCAACAGTTGTGTGTGTGCTTATAATAAATGGAGGAAAGTAAAAAAATGTATTTACTCAATGAATGTTCAGTTGGAATGATTAAAAAGTGACAATACATTACAAATTAAAGCAATTCAACAGTTTTAGATTAATGTAGTCAAAATTCACAATTAAATCATTAGAATAATGTAAAAGAATTTTAAGCAATTTTGTAGATTTTTAATCACCTGACATCCCATGTATCACCACACACCTCTTTTTCTAGCACTTGTATATCTGGTATACAAAAAATGCTACCAATGAAAGATTATACAAATTACTTCCTGGAACATACTTACATATAAATATATCAGCCTATTGGCTTTGAAACAGCTTTCCGGGCTTCCCTGATGGCTCAGTGGTTGGGAGTCCGCCTGCCGATGCCGGGGACACGGGTTCGTGCCCCGGTCCGAGAAGATCCCACATGCCACTGAGTGGCTGGGCCCGTGAGCCATGGCCACTGAGCCTGCGCGTCCGGAGCCTGTGCTCCGCAACAGGAGAGGCCACAAGAGTGAGAGGCCCAAAAGCAGTTTTCCAACAGGGAGTTGCTATCAATTACCTCCCAAGAGAGCCTGAAAAAGCAAAAGCAGAATAATTAAGCATACGTGTATATATTCACAAATATTTATAGGTAGATTTTAGAGCAAGTAGCAGATATTATCAAATCAGTCATATGATGAATAGTAGACTCACCATACGTGGATGTGCTCTTTTAGTCCTGTGAAAAAGCGAGTAAAGCACCAGCTGCCATCCAACCTGTGCTCTGCTCACCAGGACTTGCATACCTGTAGTTGTACTCACCAAAATGAAACTTGTTTTTCTAAAGCACCTTCTTTTAGCAGGCTAACTAATGCCCGTCCCCCAAAATGTCCATGTCCGAATCCCCATCACCTGTGAATATTTTACGTTACATGACAAAAGGGACTTTGCAGATGTGATTATTTAAGGATCTTGAGTTGGGGAGATAATCCTTAATTATCCATGTTGCCCCAATATAATCACAAATATCCTAATAAGAAGGAGGCAGAGGGTCAGAGTCAGAGAAGGTTATGTGAGGACAGAAACAAAGGTTAGAGTGAGTGATATGGGGATATAAACCAAAGAATGGGTGCAGTCTTTGTAGAAACTGGAAACATTCAAGTGAGCGGATTTGCTCCTACAGCTTCCAGAAGCAACACAGTTCTGCTGACACATTGATTGTCATCCAGTGAAACTGATTTTGGAATTCTGACCTCCAGAACTAATATGATAAATCTGTGTTATTTTACATACGTTGTTGGTGGTAGTTTGTTGTAGGAGCAACGGGTTCAAGAGGATAATAAGGCCCAGTTTTTTTTGTTTGTTTATTTTTGCGGTACGCGGGCCTCTCACTGTTGTGGCCTCTCCCGTTGCGGAGCACAGGCTCCGCACGCGCAGGCTTAGCAGCCATGGCTCACGGGCCCAGCCGCTCAGCGGCATGTGGGATCTTCCCGGACCGGGGCACGAACCCGTATCCCCTGAATCGGCAGGCGGACTCTCAACCACTGCGCCACCAGGGAAGCCCAATAAGGCCCAGTTTTAAAGAAACGGTGGCTATCATAATTACCTGTGGATAAGATCTATTCCAGAATCTTGCATTAACAGCCAGTAAATCTGGATCAAAAAACATCATCTTGAGCATTAATTCATACTTTGAGTTTCTTATTTACTGTAGTTCAAGGATAACACTGTTTCTTCTTCTATATGAAGTGTTTCTACTATTTGAACAATCTGAAATAATCCACATGAACAAAATTCTTTTACATTTTCTTCCTATTCCATGCCACACATACTTTGATGGCATATCATTGCACATATCCTCTACCAATTTCCAATATACAAGTCTGTTTTTAAGAACCCAGTCTCGTGTTCATAAAGGTGAACATCAGACTAAAATTCCTCTTCTATCTGATATGGGTTTTAACTTCTGAGCAGAGTTGGTGCTCATCAATACTATAATGATGAAGACAGTATTAATAATTATTATTTTGCTGGTGTCTCAGTGGTGACAGTTATAAATGTAAATGTATATAAGAAAAGAATTCAAGAAATTGTCTTCAGAGAGCTCCCTATCACATCAGTACATGTTCATTAATAAACAGAATCTTCAGGCTCCCTAAACACTCAGATTATATTATCTAATACAGTTTACATTTAGGAGCCTAATAAATTCTTTAGAAAACCTGACTCTTGACTTTTTCATGGGGATTTTAATATCCTTCTCACCACCCCTAGTACTTTTGGAGAATATCTACCTTCCTGCATGCTTATTTGATGTGTGCAAATGATAACCTCAGATTTTCTGAGTGTTTACTTTCTGAGCAGGAGATTCCAAGGCCAATTTCCAAGAACACCACGCTCTAAACAGGATCAGGATTTAGGTCTCCCTGAGATCTATTTTTGGAATTATGCTTCAGTATTTTGAAAGATAAAATGTCTATATTGTATCCATTGAGCTCAGAAGTTTTCAGTTTTGAAATGTTTTTAAAAATTCTCAATTTTGTAACATAGAAACTGGTGCAATTGATTGTTCATTGTTTTCTCACCCTGAGTTATTCCCTAAATGAAATAAACTCATTTCTACCCATTAAAGCATTCTTACGTTAAACAATTAAAAATGCTATGTAATGATTTAGAATGTCATAAACATTTTCTTAAAACAGAATGAATTTTAAGAGTATTTTCTTAAAATGTAGAGAGTAACATTTTCCTGTTACTTATGTTGTTTTTCTTTTTTTTTTTCTTTGCCAGAGGAAGGAGTCAGTTTTTATTTCTGTATAATATACCTTGCCACTGTCCTAAAGTCCTTGACTTTAACTCTACCAATTTTAATAATTGTTTGTATTAACCAGATAATGCAGTCAATTTATATATCCCAAATTAATATCAAGGTCATAATGTATTTCTTTATTTTGTCTCTTTACTTGGTTTATCCATCATGACCAAATTAACCTGACCCTCAGTTTACATTGTGCTTTGTGGACACAAGCAATGTCAAATGATTTGTCTTAATTAAATTTCTCCTATCAAAATGAACCTAATTTCTTACTGTCTGTCATTAGCATAGATGAGTCAAAGGCTCATTGTTATTTTGGCATTACCTTGTTTATATTTTTTTAAGCAGTGTATTAAGACTATTAAATTTAATAGTAAATTTAGTAAATATTAAGTAAATATTAGTAAAAGTAAATATTAAGTAAAAATTAAGTAAATATTAAATTTACTTCTCAAGTTGAATTTTGGATTCTTTGTGGATTTTAAAAAAATAACTCTTTGGGCTTCCCTGGTGGCGCAGTGGTTGAGAGTCTGCCTGCCGATACAGGGGATGCGGGTTCGTGACCCGGTCCGGGAAGATCCCACATGCCACGGAGCGGCTGGGCCCATGAGCCATGGTCGCTGAGCCTGTGCGTCTGGAGCTTGTGCTCTGCAACAGGAGAGGCCACAACAGTGAGAGGCCCGCATACAGCAAAAAATAAAATAAAGTAAAATAACTCTTTATGAATAAGGAATTCCAAGCTAGGTATAGTACTGCAGTAGAGATAATTAATACTTAAGATCTGTGAGAGAACTAATCACACTTTTTTGATAGAGTCACATAAGAACAATGATGTCCAGTAGAAGTTTCTGCAAAGATGGAAAAATTCATCTGCACTCTCCAGTGTGCTTTCCATTGACCACATTAGACATTGAGCATTTGAAACGTGGCTAGTTTGAATAAGTCCCTAAACTTTTAATTGTATTTAATTTAACTAATGTAAATTCAAATTCACGTAGACAAAAGTGTCTTGTGGCTACCATATTGAAAAATGTAAGACTAGAAGAAAGAATTGTGAGTTGTGTTTTAGATCTGGACTCTTGCTTAAACTTGTCCCTCAATAACCGGTTCTATTGGAGATAGTCACATCACTTCTCTGAGCATCCATGTCTTCATTCAGTCATTAATAGTTTCTTATTGAGCGGTCTGTCAAATCCTGTGACCTAGCACAGGATACAATGGATACAATGATTGTTAAGTCAGAATTTATACCTCTTCCCATTCTGTAGGGAAAAATGGTGTCAGTGACACCATAATTAATTGTTTTGTTAAAATTGTGATAGGGGCTCTGGAACGAAAGTAAGAAGCTCAATGAAAGCATGTGAGTCAGGAGACCTGACCAGGACTGATGGGTCTGGAAAAGCTTCCTGGAGGAAGTGATTTTTGAATTTAGCTTAAAATAAATGTTAAGAAATTTCTAGGTATAGAAAAGTACTGCTAATTTACCCTGCAATCTGCCAGTTGCTAAAGATTCAAAGAGATTTTACTACCCTTAAAAAATGTATGGGGTAACAAATGATCTAAGTATGGAGCTATCATCAATTCCAAACAAGTGTTCCATTAAATAAATTTATGACAAAAAATATGATTTTTATGTTCCAACATATTTAGAAAAGATAGATTAGACAAAGATAAATTTCTATGTGCTAAAACTTATTGGAAACTTGGGTATATTTAAGGTAAAATGTATTGGCACCTTAGTTATATTGAAACCTTGGGTATTACAAATCTTGGAAAACATCTTAACTAAGAATTATTTTCCGAAATTTTTGTAGCCATAGAATTTTTTTTCTTTTACTTTTCTTCTTTTTTAGTTTCCCTACTCCTTCTTCTTCTTCCTCCCCCTCTGCATCCCTTTCCCGTTCCCTCCTTCTTCTCCTTTTTCTTCTGTCGGCATTCTTAGCAATATGGCTTCTATCATGGAGTTCTCCGAATATAATTTAGAGACCCCAATTATATTTATAGTTCAGTTTCCTCCATTATCAAATTCTACAAGACTACACTTTTAATTTAGTTTGATATTGTTTTATTTGGTATCCTATTTTTAAATTACTGAGTTAGGTATTGTCTACTTTGAATCTTTCTGTTATTATATTATTTCTTACGATTTTCATTATGTAATCATTTATTCAATAAATAACCTTAGTTGACATATGGGCAAATAAATTTCAGGGGGCATCTTGTCAGACAGTGCTCCTGTTAGGTTTGCTGGAAGTTTCTGCTTCCTAACAATTTGCTCTTCTTCTGCAATATTTTCAATATTTTGACAAAGCCATATTTTCCAATCTACCACTGGTCATTTAATCCATCCTTCCTGGTCCAAGATTGCAGGGGGAGAAACGTGTCATGTTTTGGTGTTTCTCACCTGGCTCCATTTCTTCTTCCTGTGCGATGCTCTTGTAGTATCTAATGTAACTGTCAGATGTAGGCAGCTACAATGGCATTATTGTTTAGCCAAAAATGCCTTTCCTCTATGGTTTGTTTGTTTCAAAAATGTCTATTTTGAGAGTATTACTGGCTGCATTTATTAACATTTATTATGCACAAGGCCCTGTGCTAAATGCTTTCAGCATTATCTTTTTTAATTTTCATAATAACCTCCCCAAATAGGCTGCCTTGAGGAAACTGGTATTTAAAGGAATGAAGTCTACCCAAGGTCTATCTGTGTTTTCTCTACAACATAAAAAAAAAAAAAAAAAAAAAAAAAAAAAAAAAGAAATCTGGGTAATAACCATGTGACTTATCTGTGACCGTTTTTTTTTTAAATTGAGATATAATTGATATATAACATTACATTAGTTTCAGGTGTACAACATAATGATTCAATATATGTATATATTGTGAAATAATCACCAGAATAAGTGTAGTTAATATCCATTGGTTTCATTGTAATGCATTCTGACTTGGGGGATAACACTTGATGAAATACAGCCACTCAGTCGGACTAGTCTCTGTGTCTTGACTGAAAAATTATTTTACATTAAATAATATTATAATCAAAGATAAATTTAAAATAATTGAGAAAATCTGTTTCCTTCACAAATTCCTGGTGTTTGTCAATAGATTGACTTAAGTCGATTATCCTACTACCTTTGTTGTGCTAAATGTAACTAGATGAAATTTATTTCAACCATTTGTTCATTTGGTGTATTTGATTTAGGTAGAAATGATTTGAAATAGGTTTTGTATGTGATTTATAAGATTAACAATTCACTTTAACACTTGGAAAGGGAATAATTTATGTCTTAAATATTTACTGGATAGAAAATATTTCTTTTCTGGAGATTTAATAATAAAAACGTTTCCTTATGATGGCTAACTGATAGAATTAAGATTCAAGCTCTCTAGCCTGTCACTTTTTGTTTTCTCTTAGATAAGAAAAAAAATCAGTTTTTAAGGAAATTATAATGAAAAGGTATAACTGACATTATTTTTTGCATTGAATTAAAGATTAACTTCCCTATTTTTGTCAGATTTTTAAAAAGTGTACCATGTACTTGTACATAGTTGTAGTTGTACCTGCAAATACAAATGCTTGAGAGAACTCTTGGCACCATCTTGATTCTGATTACAGGAATAATCATTGCCCACACTTGGCCTAACATATGATGGCCTTCTCTCTGCATTAGCATGCAAGCCATACATATAATTTAATATGAAACAATTACAGAAGTGAATTATTTTTCTCAAACAGTAAAAACAGCAAAAGCAAGAACAACAATGTTGCCACATTTTTGCCTTAAAAGAATTACTAACAGCTCTAGGATCTGAAAATTTTGGTAGAGAGGAGGGAAAGGAGCTGGGGTTAAGAGATAGAGATTAATATGCCTTAAACAATGCAGTCACAAAAAAATAAATATTTTAGTTGTGAAGTATGTAATTTTAAGTTGGGCCATGGAATTGGAGATGTGAATAAGATTCAATAATAGATCCCGCGTTAAATGACATTATGTACAATCTATGATATTGTGTGGCTATTATGATGACAGGATGCAAGGAACATGATGGGGGGCATTAAGATAGATTATGTTGATGATTATCCTATATAACTGAGAAGAATAGAGGTGAAAGATTGTTTTGAGATTAAGATGATGAGGTTTATTTTGCCATTGTTTTATTTAATATTCCCAAATGCTAAATACCTAGTAAGTCAATGAAAAAACTAAGTCAGTTTGGGCTAGAAAGAAAATTGAAATGGAGGAGGAAATCTGTGAGTATTGTGTCACAGATGTAGATAAAAGTGTGTACGTAGAGAGAATATGTGAAGAAAATTTTCTTGTAAACATCGAAGTCCAAGATACTCAGACTTATAATAATGGGTTGAGGGATAAATTCTCCACTGATTTGACTTTGCTTTTCTTTCTTCTCTCTATCTATTTTCCCAAACTCTACCTACTGTGTCCATGTTTCAACAAGTCTTAACATTCCATATAGATTACGTATTCTGAATAGCTCTATAAATATTGGTGAAGTTATTTCTGATGCATCTGTAATTCTTTGGTCCATTTGATAAGCAATTATTGACAACTCATCATAAAAAAGGTGATATTCTGGGGCTAGACATACTTATATATATGAGAAATGATTTGTGACCAGAAAGACTCAGAGAATTTACAGAATGTGTATTCTAGTTGGGTAAACAGTTTCCTTTACTAGATAGCAAGGTAGTATATTATTTAAATTCCCTTCTAAATTTAAAAGGCTATATTCTGAATTCTGAGCTTTAATCCTCATGCTACAATTCCGTAGGGGAAGAAAATTTGGTTATTTTCCCCTTTAGGTTTTTTGGCTGGCCTAATAATTAAATTGACATAAGACAGATTTACAGGAGAAAAATGATTTTAATTTTATACACACATGAGAGCCCACAAAAACATGAATGGCTATCAGACAGTGGAGCCACTGAGGTTTATATACCATCCTGAGCTAAGGAGAAGGGGGTGGGGCCTGGGGCTTCAAAGGCAAGGAAGACAATTCACAGAAAGATGGGAAGAGCATACGTTTGATAAACAAATATTTGCCATGCCATGCCATGCAGAGAAGTCTTATGTAAAAAAGTTATCTTTGGTAATAGCTCTCTTCTTGGTGTGGACTCCCTATCTAAATGCCTTTAGGCTATTAAGGGGGAGATAAAAATGTCTTCTTGAGTCTGTTGTGTCTTAATCATCTTCATCTGGAAACAATATACTTGCCAAAGTGGAACATTCTGAGGCAAACTGCCCTGAACTCCATCAACTCCTTATCCATTTGAATTTCAAAAAACACTTCCAGATGGTAAAATATATGCACAAATAGTTAGCTGAAGGACACTTGAAATTTGTGAGTTTGAAGTACTACTCAGCTAGTAAATATTGGCTTTCCTTGGGAAAGTACTTAATTTTCTTCACTGATTATTTGCAAAACAGACTACTATAACTTATTTCATAGCTTTATTGTGAAGTTTAAACTATATTTATTAAGTGCTCTGTGCAGACCTTGTCACATGGTATGGAACTGATAAATGTTAACTATTTTTATTTTATAATTTTATTATTATGCTACTTATTATATTGTAATTATTTATGTACATATCTGTTGAGTCTGTAAGATTGTGAATTCCTTAAATAATGCATTCCTATGAGCTTTAATATTTCCAATACAACCACTGTATCAGATACTAACTAGGCATTGGATGAATGTGTGTTGAATTAATGAATGATTACACAAACATGTAGCAGAATGATAATGAATAAAATTTGAATGTGTAATTATGAAAAAAACAACTTTTATTGAAAGAAAGGTGAAAATGTGAGCTTATTCAAGGCCTGGGCCTCAATTCAAAAGAAAATTCATCAAGAAGAGTGTAAAGAGAAATGAGTGGGAGAAGAAATCTAAACATAGGAATAGGGGGCAATATAACAGATGTCAAAAACAGAAGAAAGATTTTTCTCTATATTAGAAAATGAGAAAAATAAATTATTTGATAAGAATCCCATATCTGTCTATTAAAATATTTTTGAATTTCCATCAATTAAAACAACATATGTCGACTGAAAAAAAATGCACAACCTAAAAGCTGAGAGTTATGTTTTATTCGGTGGATATTCTGAGGACTTAAAGTCTGGGACACAGCATATCAGATAACACTGAGAAAACTGTTCTAAAGAGGCCAGGATATATAAGAGTTTTTGCAACAAAAGACCAGGTAGTCAGAACATCAAAAGATTACTGTTAATAAAAGAAAACCAGACATCTCATATTAATGAACTTAGCGATTTTCTATGTATGTGAAGGTGCAAAAGTCTGGGCTCACTGAAATCATTCCTTTGACATTCACCTCAGCTATCTGGGCCAGTATCCTGAGCTTCCTCAGGGTGCACCACTGGGGAGGCTGTAATGTGATGGCTTGATGGCTGTGACATCCTTTATTTAATGATATGGTAGGCAACAGTTTTTTAGTTCACACATACCACTACACACCTATTAAAATGGTACACTGATATCACCAAATGCTGGCATGGAGATGGAGCAACAGGAACTCTCATTCGTTGCTGGTGAGAATGAGAAATGGTATAGCTACTTTGAAAACAGTTTGGAAGTTTCTTACAAAACTAAACAGACTCCTGTCATATGATACAGCAGTCACGCTCTTTGGTATTTGCTCAAAAAAACTGAAAACTAGGGACTTCCCTGGCAGTCCAGTGGTTATGACTCCTCGCTTCCAATGCAGGGGGCATGGGTTCGATCCCTGGTCGGGAGAACTAGGATCCCACATGCCGTGTGGCATGGCTAAAAAGAAAAATAAAAAAACTGAGAACTTATGTCCTCACAAAAACCGAGAACTTATGTCCTCACAAAAACCTACACACAGATGTTTATATTAGCTTTATTCATGATTGCCAAAACTTGGAAGCAACCAAGATATTCTTCTGTAGGTGAATGGATCAATAAACTGTGGTATTTCCAGACAACAGAATATTATTCAGTGCTAAAAAGAAGTAAGCTATGAAGTCATAAAAAGACATGAAGGAAACTTAGAAGTATATTAGTAAGTGAAAGAAGCCAATCTGCAAGGCTATGCATACTGTATGATTCCAGCTATATAACATTCCAGAAAAAGCAGAACTATGGAGACTATATTAACTATGATTCTAAGACCACTGCAAGCATATAGGCAGAGGAATCTTTCTTAATTTAATATGTTCTTATTAATATAAAGGTTGCACTGTGATATGACTGGTAAATGTATATGTTCCACTCTCCTTTACTTAAAATAAAATCAACAACATACTACAAATAAACCTCTAAAGTATGTTTAACCTGCAGGAGACTGAAAGTGAGCCACTTGCCAAGAAAAAAAATAGTTTCTAAATGTAGCTTCTTGGTAGGCAAGAAGCACAAAACCAAATCATTGTGGGTTGTCCCATTACATACAGTGATACACAATTCCATACGCCAATATTTCTACTGTGTCATAGCCTCTTATTCCAGGTAGTTTCTCAATTGCTCAGTTACAATTTATTTCAGTATACCTTTCAGAGGTAACATGTGCTGTAAAATATAGGAGGAAAGACAGATAAAGTCTTGCAGGTGACTTTCAGTAACTGCAGTACTCAGTGAAGAAGAAAAAATGAGAAGAAATATGAAAAATGCTACGTAAATAAAACTGGACTTTTAAAAATTCCCATGAATTTGCTATCTCAATTTGCTAACTACTCAGATGGATGTCAATTCTTGTTCATTTTCCAAATGACTTTTCTAAAACGTTCATATTTATATGAATGATATATTTCTTTTCTCTCTTTTATTTGCATAAAGTAGCCACCAGTACCCTGCTTCTCTTTACCTGATTCAGAAATGTATCACTGAAAATTCTTTTATCTCTCTGCCATGAGCCATGAGGTGCAAGTGATCCTCAAGAGGTTTAGTGATCCTCATTATTACTGGGAGCACTATTAATTTGAACAACTGAAATAGCTAGAGTTTCTGGAGCATGCAAGGAGTGCACTGGCAGTAAGTGGAAGATTACTTCTAACAAATTAATTTAGCAGAAAGTCGCTCCCCCACTAGGACTGCAAGTATTTAAGGTATTTCTTTAAATAGTGAAATGGTCTTGGGTATATGTAAAAGGCAAATGGAAAAGTAGTCAGTCTTGATCATGATAAATGGTACTACTGTAATTGGTATATTACACTGGGATAATTGTGGAGGTATATTTGCTTTGAGTTTTATTAGTCTCTTTCAGCCTCTATTACCTTATTATCTGGCTATCAATATTAATTGGGTACTCTTCATTGCTCATTCAAAGATGCTATGACTTTGAACAGTCCAATTCACTTTAGAGACTGATTGTTTTGATGTCACAAATACAACGTAGTAACGTGCAAATTTTTCATAAGAACTTTGTACAGATGTTGCAAAGATCACAAAATTCAGTGGATCCTAATATGGATAGCTTAGCATAAAACATTTCTACTTCAAAAAAGAGTAATCTCTATGGAAAATACTTTTGTTACATTGACCTAGTAAATTCATATTTAGTTTATAGAGTGTTTACTGAGTCTGGGATGCAATACTATATGTACATGGTGCCACAATGGAGTGATAGAATGGTGCTGACAGGAGTAACAGAAAAGAAAAATAAGAAAATAAAAAACATCATAGAACAATGTGCAAAACCTAGTGATAGCTAAGAATTTCTTATTTTTTTGAGAAAGTTTTCCATGGAGCGTGAGTTTAAAGTAGTTAAAAGAAGGTTGGATGTTGATTAACAGAAAGAAAATTTGGGGCTAAGGAAGAGGTAAATCAGTACTTTCAAAGATTATACTAAAGATATTTTATGTGAGGATTGGTGAGAGGTTGGAATTGAGAGATTGGAATACAAAAAGGATAAGGAGAAAAGAAAAAAAGCAAACAAAACACAAGCTCTGTAAGTGGTTTTAGTTCTGTAACTAAGTGGTCTGGTTCAGATAGAAATTATTCCATTTATTCTCTGAAGAGTAAAATCTTTCTAGGAGAAACTTACAGTTAGTTAATATCCATCTGTGTATCCAGATATGTGTCTCTAAAAGGGAGAAGAAGAGGAAGAGAAGGAATAACACAGGGGAGAGAAGAGGGAGAGTGGGAGAAATAGAAGGAGAAAGAAGAAAATGAAGGAGTTGCAGAAAGGATGAAGTTGAGGTGGAGATGGGAAGAATGAAGACAGAGGAAAGAAAGGTTCATTCTATGAAATGTCAGGATGAGTTTGCTTAATCAGGAGATACATCAGGAAAACATCCAACCCTGTAGTGTAGTTTTATCTAAAAGTCCCATTTTCTCTTGTAATGGTGGAAGACAGTTATCCAAGCACAGGTTGATTTACTATAAGTAAATTTCCATTCATCTGAATGGCCAGAAAGATAAAGAAATTCACCTTCATCTGATATTGATTCATATCATTTTCATATTAGTACTTATTTATGTCAACAAATATTTAGTTATACTCGAGGCTTACTTTTTTTGAAGGTAACTAGAATATTTGTGATATATTGCCCTATCATTTTGTGCTTTATTTACCCCGGCGACTTTCCATCCTATGAAATCAAATATCAGGGTTTTTCTAAATATAAAAGTAATATAAATGGACCATTAGTATGACTCAATATTATATGTATTCATAATTTATAAGAACTCATTTTATTCTTTGATAGCAAACAAATAACAGTATGTAAAAGAAAATAGATCTGAAACAGTGGTGGGACCAAATTGAAAGGTTAAGAGGATAATGGCTTCTGTGTATCTCAAACAATAGCTTTGCATGACACCTGGTATCATTCACAAAATTCTTAACAGAAGCGGGAAAGAAGACAAGCCTCAGTCTGCATCTGCTGCTTACATTCTGTTTACTGGGATCTTTTTGAATAAAGCAAGACATAGGTTCAAGCCCAGACTCAGAGTAAGACCCCACTCACAGATAGATAGCAAGAAGGTACCCAGTGTTTTAATATACTGTGTAATGAAATGGGAAGTACACATAAAGATATCTACCCATTTAAGTGCTACACTTGTATCAAGGAAAACCACATACACGGGATTGAGTGGCAGACTGAACTAAACATTTTTTTTCATGAAATCTAATTTTCACTTGAAAGAATAACTGACAAACTACGGTAATTCAGACTGGTTTATTTGGTGAATATTTTATCAGAAGTGGATAAAACAAGCCTGTAAATTCAAGGAAGACAAATGACTGTACTTGGGACCAATGACAAAATATGAGCTTTCAAGCACCTTTGAGAATTGAGAAAACTTGTATCTGCCACGACAAGCTTGACAGCTTCCCAATACATAGTTTTGTTTTTTTAATTAGATCAGTAGTGATAGTTACAAATGTTTTATATTATATAATGAAACATGTCAACATTTAAAAAATGTGTATAACTTGATTACCACTGTTCTTCAAGTGACCAGTGTATGATACTATAAAATCATGAATGGATAAATATCCATTCAAACTATAAGATAATGGACTCAACTTAATTTTTTAGAAGCTCTGAGTTATCAAGTTTTGATAAGAAAGATTAATAGAAGAAAGAAGAATATCCCCAATTATCTGAAAAGGTTATGAAAATACACTTCTATTTTCCTACTTCTATTTGTCTGAGGCTGAATTTTCTTTATCTACTCCAACTACAATAACATATTACAACAAATTGAATGCAGAAGCACATATGAGAAGCCAGCTCTATTCTGTTTAGCCAAACATAAAAAGATTTGCAAAAATGTAAAATAAGGCCATTCTTTACAATTATTGTGTTTTAGAAAATAGAGTTGTTTTTCATAAAATATGAGATGTTAGTTAATGGGTTATTATATTAAATAAGTTGATTTTAAAATTCACATTTTTAAATTTTAAATAATTTCACATTCACATTACACCTAGAACCAAGTTCTGTGTCAGTAAGCTTATGCTGCCTAACAAAATATTTTTGCAACTTTTAATTATTTGCATAGCTATTCAGCCTGGCTCGATGGTTTCATTCATTTGTGGGCTGTTGCCCTCAGCAGAGTAGCCCTATTTAGCTGGGTACCTGGGCCATTTGTCCTCAATCTTTAGCAAGTCAGCCTGAGTTTCTTGATGGTATTGGCAAGAATCCCCAAACAGCAAAAAAGAACAAATCCCACTGTGTTAGTTCAAGTCTTTGTTACTGTCATTTTCATTAACATCTCACTGAAGAAAGCAAATCATACGAGTGGAGCCAGAGTCATAATGAAAATTAAAGTTTTACACAGAAGGATATGGATACAGGAAGGGGAAGAATCTGTGGCAGGCAATCTTTGCAATCTACTAAGAGTGATACTGATTTTGAAAGTATTCCTACCATCATTCTCTAACATTGTGGACAGCGTGTTCTTTCTAAAACTGTGACTCGAATCACTTCCCATAGTGTGTTAATTTGTAAAAACAAAAATGAAGTGTTAATTTCTTCTTTTATGTTATTTCTTATGTGTTTAACTAAAAAATCATAATACATAAGAATATCATTTTGGGCTTCCCTGGTGGCGCGGTGGTTGAGAGTCTGCCTGCCGATGCAGGGGACACGGGTTCATGCCCCGGTCCAGGAAGATCCCACATGCCGTGGAGCTGCTGGGCCCGTGAGCCATGGCCGCTGAGCCTGCGCGTCCGGAGCCTGTGCTCCGCAACGGGAGAGGCCACAACAGTGAGAGGCCCGCGTACCGGAAAAAAAAAAAGAATATAATTTATTATTTAATATACATTCAAATATAATTTGTTTTATGCACTTCAAAAATACTACATGAACTACTTAGAGCATGGGTGAGAACTCTAACAATTTTTTAAATTTTGCAATTTTTATATTATTTTCATGGAAACTTATGTAGTCTAAAAAACTCAGATTATATTTGCAAGGGATATTTTTATATGTTCTGTATGTGAGCTAAAAGATATTTTAGTAATAGAAATGGCTATTCTGAGACTTGTTTGCTGATGCTAAAACAATGTATTAGTTACTAAATAAGCAGGCTTCATTTTTATTATATAGCTCTAAGTGATGTTATTAATTTTATTGAAAAAATATTTTAGTTAACTCAGAAAATATTTTTAAATAGTCTCCTAAAGTTTTTCTTTTTACTCTTTATATCTATTAAAAATTTTATTCTTTGAAGAAGTAAATTCAGATAAACTGCATTCCATTTGACTTATAAAATTTAATAATTGAAATGTAATAATTATGGTGGAACTCTGTTAGAATTGTTAATATGCAATGTGCCTTTTGTTTCTTTATTGAATCAGTGATTCAATGAAAAGATCATATGTATTGACTATTTAGACTTATGTCTGCAGACTTTAAATAGATTTTAATTCTACATGTTCTTGCTACCTATTAACTCAAATATTCTTAGTTTGAAACAAAGCATATAATTATAAATGTGAAGTATGTTCATGTAGGTATACACATAAATTATATACATAAATTATCTGAGTATAAATTATCTTGTTTGAATTTTGGAACTAAATATAATTAATCACACCTTAGGAAATTTTTCATTAAGCAGTATTCAAAAATTAAAAAGTATAATTTACTAGGGATATATGAAGAGAGAGAGAAAACATTCAAAATTAGCTATAAAAAAAACCAGAAAACTTAGATTCACTTGTCATCATTTTTCCAAAATAGTGCCATCAACATATCAAAAAATTCTGAAAAAATTAACAAACTAAAAAGTAAAGAAGGAAAAGTTAAGTAAAATACTGGAGCACTGACAAGATAATGTGAAGATATGTGTTTGCATATCTATATGCTAGGCTAATGTAAGGAAATATTATTTTAAAGCACAGCTTTGCCTTAAGCTCTCATGCTATAGCTATTATTCTAGAACTTTCCATCACAAACAGATTCCTTAAAATAGAAATATGAAAATATTCTATCTGCATCTTCACTGCCCATTTATTCACCTTTCAAAGCAATATAATCTTCTTTCTACCCCTACCCTTCCAGGGACGCCTCTGTGGACAAGTTCACTGTGACCTTCTTATTGGTAAATCTTACCACTTGTGTGGCTTTTTAGATGTTTGATCATTCTTTTTTCTTGTAATTCTGATCTCTCAGTATTCTTCCTAGTACTCTATCCTAGTTTTCTAGAAACTTTTCTGGCAGCCATGTTTGTTCAAGTTCTCCACATTTGTTCTTCTCAAGCCCCAGTATACTTTGAGTTCAATATTTTCTTCCCTGTGTTTTCACTCCATACATCATTCCTGGGGGATATTTTTCCCTCATGTAGTTCCAAAAATTATTTAAATTATGATTTCAAAGTCTATATCTCTAGCTTCAAAATTTTCTCAGTGTGGAACTACTAACTAGATAGGAGTAGTAGACAGAGTTAGGTCAATAAAATATTGAATGAGATATTTAAAAACCAGCAAGAACAATGAAGTAATTATCTTTCTAGAAGAACTGCTGTTAATGTAAGACAAAAGCTAGAATGATGGCTGATGTCTATAGGGATGTAGGCTTGGAGGAGGATTATTTTGATGATAGAGTAATATCAAGCATTTTAGTATTTTTATGAAAACAGCTGGAGGGAGGGAAATATTGAAAATACAATAGACTGTAGATTATAAATGGAGCAAAATCCCTACAAAGGAAAGAAAGAATAGGAGAATATAACACAGCTTCAGAAACTGGCCTTGGGCACAAAGAGGCACATCATTTTGTCAGACAGAAGGGATTAAAATAAGAATGACTGTTTATATAAAGCCTTTACTGTACACCAAGAGTAGACATGGATTTCTCATCCTCAATATTAGGCATATTTTTATAATGTGACTTTTCCCTTATTTAACTACGCCCCATTTTCCTTCTCAATAATGAATATAATAAATGTATAATCATTTTCAATGATTGATGCTAAGATTATAAAAAAAGGGAAAACCTACAAATAGTAAATGTATTTATAAACAATGTAAGCCATAATTAAGCAGCTGCTTTCGTAAAGAAAATGTATACTTTACCTTATATTTTTGAGGTAGCTTTGTTATTCACCAAATTATTTTTATGTGCTATAATCCTATTCAAAATAACTTTCTATGAAGATAAAATAGCAAAGTACAGATCAACATCAATTTCATTTAAGTAGTACTTTAATTAAACACATACTTATTTGTAGAATATGACTCAAAATTATTTTGGTATTACAAACTTTTAGTAATAGCTAACTCTAATGGTTAACTATCAGTGGTCCTGTAAAAAAAACATGCACACATTTCTGAATTGCAACAGAACTTTGAATTCTAATTCAATTGGTTATACTATATAGATCCAGGCTGAGTTAGTATAGTAATGTTATATGAATATGGTCACCAGTATTTCATTTTAAAACACAGCAATGTATCTTTGTCCCTATTGGAATTAGAATTGTGGAAGCTAGCTGTTTCTATACATAGTAAAGATAGAAAACACTGGTCAAAGGAATACTTTTCTTGGAAAGTCTATGGAAATTTCACAGTGTTGATGTGTGTCTACCGTGGGGATGAAGAAAGACATTTTGACTTAAAGACAACTAAGGTTTAAAAACACACAGTACATTTATCTGCATATTCTGTTGTCACTTGTTAACTGAATAAGTTGAATGCCTATAGAGAAGACAACCAAAACATTTCAACTGAGAAAACATTGGAATACAGTATTCAATCATCATCCAATTAATCTAACCCAGTTGTTGCCTCAACAGCTAGATTGATGAGGTGTTTTCCTGAAGTCTTCATGAAAATTCACATAAACCTATCCTCTTAAAGTCATGATTTTCCCAGGAAGCTATATAAGAACCACGGCTATTGTATTAAGGATAACATAAATTGAAGCTGTTTTGTCTGGATTTCTAAAATATATCAATAAAAATGTTAAGTCAAAAATATGTAAGTTAAAAAATAAGCACACTTCAATAATATAAGTAAATAAATCACATTGATTTGAACACTACAACTTATATACTTTTTGTCATCTGTGGGAAATAATACTTAAAATTAGTGACATAGATGGATCTTTTGAGCTTAAATTATGCCACTATATCCTTATGGTTTAAAATCACCTGAGGAAGTTTACCTAGGTGATCTGCAGATCTCATGGATGGTCAGAAAGGTGAAGGTGTGAAGCGTATCTCTAACCATTTGCTAATCATATGAGTTGAGCAAATAACTTAAATGAACCTCAGTTTATCATCTATAAAATTGAGATAATTCCCACCTTGTTGATGCATTATGATAATTACCAGTAATACATAGTCACTGGAATATGGATTGTCAAATGTTAAAATCTATTAATAAAGAAAAGTTTATACTATAAAATATATTTCATTTATTTTTTTGTTATTGTTTTATGTTTTTTGGCCACGAGGCATGTGGGATCTTTGCTCCCTGACCAGGGATCAAGCCCACCCCCTTTGCATTAGAAGGTGAAATCATAACCACTGGACCACCAAGGAAGTCCTATATTTTAGTTATTGTAAACTGATTTTTATAAATGAAATTCAGTATTTTATTTTCTCCTTTTTTATCTTCTTTTCTATTACATAGCTTACTTTTACTTTTCTGACCAATTTATTTCCAGATACTTCTTCAAAATCGGAGGCATCAACATTCCCCTTTTACAGAGTACCTTTATCTTGCTCTTTAGATTCCATTTTTCCTATGCTATATTCACTTTTCTTTCTGTTTCTTATCTCTTCTATTTTTCTCATAACTTTGGCCAACTGGAAAGGCAGGTTGGTGTGGCATATTCAAAGTCTGGCACCTGTTATGCTACTTCTTCCCTCATCCTTCCTTTGGGCAGCTGCTATCTCTCCTCTCTCAGAATTTTATTGCATGATATCTAACATGTACCATCTCTTCTATTTCCCAACTGTATTTTAAAAACTCATCATCTTTAAATCTAGCATTAAACCCCTTCACTGGAAAGATATACACTCTTTCATATCCTGCCATATTTTACTAGTCATATTCCAAATGAAATTTCAGTTTTACTCAACTATTGAGCAAAATTTTAATAGTAGCAATAATCATATTATCATCATTTTCATAAAATTATAATCATAGTATACATCTTTGCCATACTTACTATGTATCAGTCACTAATCTAAGCATTTAGCTTTCATTTGTGAAAGAACACTGATTGACCCAGACATCCATCCCCAGAACTACCACGTTTCAGCCTCAAAACCTTTAATAACACTGTGCTCTAGGCGACCACCACCAATGGCTCAGCAATAGTATGCAGGCTTTGGGCTCCCCTCTCCTCCAAAAATTTAAGCCTGTTTGCTCTATTTCAATGGTTCATCACAATATTGAGCTTTCACTAATTTTATATAAGAAATATCAGGTAGAAACAATAGATTCATCTTCAATTATAGAAAAAAAAGGGAATCCAAACCAAGATTAGAGCAGAAGAGGTTTGTATTTGGCAGTTAACATGGATTTTGTGATGAGAGAGAAAAGAGTCATGACTCTCATATTGTCCCTTAGTATTTAAAAATCACTATGCCATGATATACTAAACCAAACAATAAGTCTCACCCTTAGCTTTGAAAACAGATTCATTTTCAATCCATTTTCTACTGGGGAAATAAGAAACATAAATAAATAAAACATGGGGTATTGTTCTCTTTTTTGTTTTGTTTTTAATTTACAGACACTCTTTTGATATCCACCTAGAGCCTAGGAGCAAGCTGTGTTACAACTGTGTGCCTCAAAGAAGCAAACTAACAAACAGAAGAAGCCATATGTAAGAGGTTTTTCTAAGAGGAGGAGAAAAACACAATTTTCTAAAAGTCAAAGAGTCTTAGCTGCTGTGGAAGGCTTTAATACAGAGAACAGAGTTCCAAGACTGTACTTTCTTATTCTTTGAAAACTTACATAAGAGACTTTACTCTGCTTTTTCTTGCACAAAAGATGCCTTGAAATATTTGTAGGTAATCCCTAGAGATGTATTTTGGATACTGTATGTGTAAGTAGTTTTTTGGAACTTTAAGTTAGTGTGTTAATATAAATAACCTGGCCTATAGTATATGGTTTAATACTTTTAGTGATAGGTAATTCAGTATGGCATAGTATGGAATACCGATAATAGACATTGAGAGAAATTATTAATTTCTGAAAAAATTACTACATTACTAATTATTAATTACTGAAAATTAATTACTAATTATTAATTACTGGAAAAGCTTTACTACATTATTTAATGGATACAAGATCTATTACCATTCTGGGGGGAAAATAAAGTAAAAGTAGAAGAATAATTTTACTACTGCAATTGGTCATCATTTTAGGGACTTTCTAGAGTGAGGTAGAATCTGCTTCTTCTAGATATTTTGATTTAAATGATGTTGGGTTTAATTTAGCAGTATGGACTACAGTACAAAAACATGCACAATAATTTATATGCAAATAATACATTTATATATAATATGGGTATATAATATACATTTTCATATATGATATATAATACATAATTATAAGTAATCAATCCATATTGTATGTAATATATAGGATTTGTGTATATATAATATATGCATAATATACAATTCAAATCTTATAATGCTCATTGGTAGTCAGTTGAAGTTTCCAACTACTTCTGTTAATTCAGGTCATAAGGTTGACAGATATTTTGAAGCATGTCTTAAAAATGATTTTGACAGCTAGAAACTTGCACATTGGATAGTTTGCCTGCTCTGAGATCAATTATTTTGAAAGTAAGCAAGGGGAGGAGGACATTTATTAAGCATCCTTCTATGCTAGCTTAGCCCTTATTGTAGTGGTGGAGACATTGATTTCAGTAAAAAATGCCACCCCCAAAATAAAAATTATCTCTGAAACTCTAAGCAATCTGTGGTTTCTTACCTTTAAGGATTTAGCTTGTTTAATCCTTAACTTTTATATACAGATATAAAAGTTGAAATCACACCACTCTGCTGTGGATTTTTCTTACCTGTGCTCACTTATTAAAGAACACAGTGTTCTACCTAGTCCACATGACTGTCAATACCAATGCCTAATGAGGTTTTACATTTAAAAATGTATGAAACACAAAATAAACATTGAAATAGGTAGATTTTGAGGATGCGACGGAGGACAAAAAATTATGATGTGGCATCCCCAAACTCACAATCTGGTGGAGAGACAGAGAAGGGCAGGCAATTTCCATACAGTATGGTAAGTGGTAGGTAGATATATGAAGCCTGTCCTACATGACAAAGTGATTGAATGAGGGTTCTAATTTTAACAGAGAAAAGAAAAGGTTTACCAAAGAAAAGACAAGTAATTGTGTTGGTATGTTAAGTGGAAGAAGAGAAAGTACGAGAATTATAAGTAGAGGGAACAATAGGAGCAAAGGTTTTGTAGAACAAAGCAAACCAGTGGATTCGGTACTGTTAAAGTGTAGTGTGCATGTAGTTTGAGAGGAGGTGTAGGTGACTAGTGAAGGATGATGCAGACAGGTGAGCATAGAGAAGATCTTGACAGGCTCAGGCAGAGGACCATGAGGAGAGATTAAAAGGATTTTTAATAGGTAGTATTATAATCAGTTTGGTATTTAGAAAAGTCATTCTTACTGCATAGTGCAGAAATAATTAGAAAGCTTGAGTCGGGGGATATTTTGGTAATACAAACAGGGTATGTTAATAGTAGTAATTAAGATAATGATAGTTAGATGGTCAAAAGTAAGTGGATTCTAAACTATTCAGACCACTGCTGATAGAATTTGGTGATTCCTTGGCTATGGGCTGATATGGGAGAACGAGAGATAAAGGGGGCCATAATGGTGTAGTTTAGGAAATAGGATGAATTGTAGTGGTGCCTCTCACCAAGAGGAGATGTTCTGAAGAGACAGGACAGATAATTAATTCAAATTGTAAGTTTTGAGTTTGAGATGCCGATGGCTCATTCAAGGAGAAAGAGCAAGGGAATGTTGAATATATGTGCATTGATGTGAAAATCTGCTGAGAGATCAAGGCCAGAGTTTTTTTTTTTTTTCCCTAGAGGAAGTCCCTAAAACAGGAATAGAATTGAAGCCAAAGTTTCTAATTTCCTGATTACTTAGGATTAGGTAAATGACCATAACCAGGTATGAATCAAATAATAGCATTTAATCTGATTTATATTCTTTCATATTTGCTGCTTTCCTTCCCAATGTGAGTTTGTGTAAGTTTGTTGCTGTATTTTCCCAAGGCTGTGCTCACATGCTTGTTATAAGCTCATTATAGGTATATATTCTTTCAACTCTATTGCATATTGCTCCCTTTAAATATACTGTTCAAAAAGCTATTTGTTGAATAGTAAATACACAATAACCAGGTATGACTTTTCTCAGTGTTACCACACAGTTTCTACTATCATCTCTCTAACCTTGTTCTGAATATCTTCTAAATATGCTCATTGGATCATTGTTTTTGCACAAAGTTGACTTTTTAAATCTCATTACCTTTTAATGGAAATAATATCTTTTGGTGGGGGGAACTCAGCTTTCAACAAATCCCCAGATTCACATTATAAAACCTTTCAATATATTCTCTGCAAACTGTAGCTCAGAAAATTACAATTAATCAATTTACCTTTCGTATCACATAGGCGGCATTTTGATGCCGGTAACTGCAGATTAGGGTAGTGGGAAGATTAAGGAAGCCAGGGGACCTTTTGTTGAGTGATGACTCTCACTAGTGCCCTTCAGCTGGCTAGTAAATGGACAACATTACCTCCTAAAGGTTTACTTTCTAACCAAAATAATAGAAAAACAAACTCTTGACTTTCCATCCTAATAAGGCTATTGTAAAGATTAAAATAAAATACAATTATATTTATGAAAGCACTTGTATTCTACAAATATAATTAAATATAAAAAAGTGCTATTACAGTGTTGGTTTCGCTTTTGTTTTTGTGAATTTATGATTCGTTAGTTTGATTTGTTTAATGAAGTTGGAAGCCTTTCTCACTATTAAATTACATTGACTGTAACTAAATTTATTTTGAAAACATTTTATTTCCCACTCTGCCTACCATTTTCTCTATCTCAGGCAACTTGATTAGGATTTGAGCTATTTTTTTTTCCATTGAGTTTCTTTTATTGACCTGATAGAATTTTTATTTTTATTTTATTTATTTATTTTTTTTGCGGTACGCTGGCCTCTCACTGCTGTGGCCTCTCCCGTTCCGGACTGGGGCATGAACCCGTGCCCCCTGCATCGGCAGGCGGACTCTCAACCACTGCGCCACCAGGGAAGCCCCTGGACTGATAGACTTTTGATTGGAGACCAGTCCTTTGTTTCTCCGTTGTAATATGTGAGAGCTTTTGAGATTTCAGAAAGACGTGCCAACGAAATATTTTCAGAAGGCTGAATTAATATTATAAAGATTCTGAAGAGTTTTGCTTACTTGTAAAAGCATTTCTTTAAATATACATTTTTTCAGTATTGATTCCTAGTGCCATGGAATCAAGTTACTGAGGAGGTAAAAACAATGAAGCTAGTAAGTTATATAAGCTAACCTTAGAAAATAAATTGCTACTAGCTTGTAAGCAACATAGTTATATGTTTTTGACTCATAAAATGATGCAAGTTATTTAACTTTAAAATATTCTTCATAGATAAACACTCATTATCACATTTAATAGTTTGTAATATCTTATAATTGTTAGAAGGCCGTGCTGGTTATTGAAAATGCATGGAGTACACATAGAAATACCGGCATGCCTCTGATTGCAAAGCTGTTTTCTCAGACACAAACTTCCTTTGTAATTATTCTTTCCGTGCTCATTTCTACAGGTACTGCACTGTACAATACATCATGTTAAAGGTCTAGTCATTACCTTGATGCATGAGATTCATTTCACTGGTTAGAAAGGCATGGCTGTTATAGCAATTTTAATCAAATACATAATTTAAGCAAGTATGTAAGAACATTTTTTTCTACACATTAATGTCCTTCCACGATGTTGCTTCTGTGTATTTTAGCTAATAAAACAATCAGAAATGAACAAAAACATGGCAGACTGCTTGATTAGAAGGATAAAATTAATTGGGAAGTACAGTCAAGTTTATATTTTTATATCACTAAAATGAATATGGAACATATAAAAGGTACAGAGATTGTAGAGTGAACTAAAAAGAGAATCAAGGACTTTTATCCTATTCCAAATACTACCTTAATCTGGGTAGGTGAGCTTTGCATGCCACCAGTCTGAATTTCCTCAGGTCAAAATGAGGAATTAGATTCCCAGATTTCAAAAACCATTCAGTTAAAAAAATCGTATGTTATGTGTATACATATATATGTATATATATGCACATATATACTTTATGTACATGAATATATATTTTATAGCCTTTTATATAAAATACAGAAAATTATAAGACATATATTATTTCTAAGGCTAATGATGCACCTAGGTACCCCTCTGACATCAGTAAGATTAAGAACAATAGTAGGTACCTACGTCTCAATCATGATATCTAACCACTGCAACATATTTTCTAGTTCCTTTACTTATTTTGCACTAGCAATGAAAATCTAATGATGCTGACTATAGCAAGCTCATAGAATTACTAAACTCTTGATGGAAATGCTGAATTACCATCCTGTTTCTTGGTCTTCATGTGGCCGTGTGGACAGTAATTCTATTAAGGTAGTGCCATTTACGGTTGAGGTTAGTCTGCAATCTTTTATTGGTGATATCTTTGTTCTAGTCATATATACTATGGTTTGTACCTTGGTCACATGCCTGTTGGAGCTCTTATAGGGATTGTGGTTGCCTAAAAATTCTTTGTGTAGAACACACTGGAATGACTACAAACTGAATGAATTCCTTGATTATCTGTTCAGTCCATTATTACATGTTGAACTGATCAAAGAAAGGAGTGAAGTGTCTTTCTACGGATTGCATTGAATAATTAATTCTCTGGAAAGGACTCCTTGGTTCCAAAAGCTTACTTTATTACCTAATAATTGTGTGACCATGGTGGTGTTCTTTAAACTGTCAAGGCTTCATGTGCCCACATGTGAAGTGAATATCCCATGTGTCAGCTTTCTAGCATTGCCATAATGAATCACCACAAACCAGTGGCTTAAAAGCATTCACTCACAGCGCTAGAGGCCGTAAGTCTGAAGTCTAGGTGTCAGCAAGGTTGTTTCCTTCTGGAGAGTCTTGTGAGCAGACCTGTTCCATGGCTGTCTTGCCTTTGGCAGTGGATCCATTGCTCTCAGCATCTTTGTAGTCATTCCTTCTTTATTTGAAGGTTAGCACGTGTTTTCAGCCTAGTAACTGTCTCAGCCCATTTCCTCACTGTAGAATCCTAGACTGACAACCTGCCTTCATTCTATTCCATCTCTTTCCCTTTCAGTCAAATTTGGTGGTTTTTCTGCTGTATAACATTCTCAAAAATTTGGGGTCTCCTTTGTACGTTGAGAGGAACTATATCATGAGAAAGGGGACTGTTCACAAATCCTTCCTAAATAACCCTGTTTGTATTCCTGGCTTCTACTAAGATGGTTGATTGGATCCATGAATCACACACCCAATCTCTTCAAAAAAGGTTACCGAGCCACACCATTTACCCTATCTCCAGAGCATCCTTTACAACAGTGATTTCCTAATTTTAGCATCCTTTGAAATCTGGATAGGCTAAGTATCTTCCAAATCAAATGCTGGTTCCTTCTCGCTAGCACTTCCTTCCTCAATTTATGTCTTTCCTTTCACATTTTATCAATACTATAAGCAGTAAGAGAAACAAGGCTTCAGCTTCAGCACTTTCCTTAGAAATCTCTCAGATTAATATCCAATCTCATCACTTATATCCGACCACAGAACACTCAACAGTAGAAAATAATTCTGCTCAATTTTCTGAAACTTTATAACAAGGATCACCTTTCCTCCAATTTACAATATCATGTTCCTCATTTCATTTCGTTACTCGCCAGAAGCAACTTTAATGGTCATATTTCTACCAACATCCATTCATGACAATCTGTGTTCTCTAAGATGATAGAAACTTTCTCAACAGTGCTCTTCACTTCCTTCTGAGTTCTCACCAGACTAGTCTTTAACATCCATGTTTCTACCAACCGTTTATTCAAGACAAATCATGGCTTTTTTAATGGTGTGTCTCCAAATTTCACCGGCCTCTATCTATTACCCAAAAGCAGTGCCACTTCTGCATTTTAAATGTTTTAGGTATTGGTTACAGCAGCATCCTACTTTCTGGTAGGAAAATCCATTGATATATTAGTTTTATAGGGCTTCCATAACAAATTGCCACAAATTCAATGCCTTAAAACAACAGAAATTTGTTTTCTCGGTGTCCTTGAAGTCAGAAGTTGAAAATCAAAGAATGTGAAAAAGAATGAATACATGTGTATGTATAACTGAGTCACTTTGTGTACCCCTGAATCTAACACAACACTGTTAATTACCTATACCCCAATATAAAATAAAAAGTTAAAAAAAAAGAAAATCAATTATTTGCAGGATTGGCAACATTGGTTCTTTCTGGAGGCTCTGAGGTAGAATCTGTTCCATGCTTCTCCCTAGCTTCTGCTGGCTGAGGCAACCCTGACATTCCTTGGCTTATAGACCCACTGTTCTAATATCACCCTCCATCTTCACATGTTTGTTTTTGTGTCTCTACCGGCCTTCCCCTCTGTGTGTCTCTAGCATCTTCTAATCTTCTGTCTCTTATGAGAAAACTCTCACTGGATATAGGGTCTATCCCAATCTAGGATGATCTCAACTTAAGATCCTTATTTTAATTAGATCTCAAAGACACTTTTTCCAAATAAGGTCACCCTCACATATTCTGGGAGATAAGAGTTGGACACAAATTTTAGGGATTCAACCCACTACACACTATTATTACTTACTTATGTGATAGTTTGAAAATTGATTGAAATATTATAGTATTTGGCATACAATATAACTCAATAAATGGTGTCTGTAATTAGTGTTTATTACTGGTTTCATTTAGTACTATCATAGCCTTATAGCTATCAAAAAAATATAATAAAAATATTATGAAACCACTACAAAATATAATTCACTTGTGTTATGCAGTAACAAAATGCATGCTGCAAAACATAAACGCTCAATTTAGAGAGAAAAGATAATTAGTGAAAGATGACTTTTTTATGGTGAGTGAAATGCTTATAGAAATAATATGGAATATAGATAATAATATAGAATAATATAGAATAGAAATAAAAAGTAAGTTCCATAAGCTTTAGTGAATTGGGGAAAAATGTTACTGGGTGGGGAGCTCTAAGTTTTAGATCTTAGATGGCAAGTACAGATGTGATTATAAGTTTCAAATTATAGCTGTGCTATTGAGTAGACTTCATGCACAGGAGAAAAGTTCCAGTGGTGTCCAGAAAAATGAGAAAAGGATAAAACAGTTGTCTGACATTCTGTCTACTTAGTAGCTTACTTGCCAGATCTCTTAGTTATGATTAGGCTTGACTAGAAATAACGAGGATTACAGATAACAATAGCTTTAGCAAATAGAGCTTTATTTTTTTTCATGGAGGAATTGAGATGTACAGAAATTTAGTGTAGTATGGTCCTTTGGTCCACAAAGCACGCAATTCATTACTTTTATCTTGTCCCACCGTATACAGCCTCCATCCCCAAGGTCAACTCACTCCCCTGTTGGCCAACCCACCACAGTCATCTCATTTGCATTCCAGTCATCAAGAGGGAACAGGTCAAAGAAGAAAGGACAAAAGTGGCATGCTAACTATCATTTAGAGAATGTTCCTGGAAGCTGAATATACCTCTACTTACTTCCCAATGGTCAGAACGTTTTTGCACAGCTATTGCCGACCTAAAAAAAAAAAAAAAAAAAAGCACAACATGAGAGTTGTGAGTTAGGTTTTATCTGGGGCAAAATGAGGACTATAGCCCGGGAGACAGCATCTCAGATAGCTCTGAGAAACTGCTCCAAAGAGGGGAGAAGGTCATTATATATGTGATTCTGGTGAACAGGGAGTACATGCAATCAAGCAAGTATTATTTGCAGAAGGTTTCTGCTGGTCTCATGAAGGTTACTGCTAGTCATGAGAAGCAGACGTCACCATGAAAGATTTTAGTGCTTTTCTGTATATGAGGAGATATAAGAATTGGGCTCATAAAATCTCCTGAAAATATCTAACTGTCTGAAGGCCTGCTCTCAGTTTTTCCCAGGGCACAGAGGGCCACATTCCTGTTCTTCACCCTGAACTCCTTTCAGGGGGTGTTGAAAGTCAACAGCCGCAGCAGCTCATGATTTAACCCTTGTAGAGGTAGATGGCAAGTGCCAATGGAAAGTGCCAATTTGTAGTTGGCGCTGTACCAACAAGGCTAAAAATATACTACACAGACAGCAAAATATCTGACAGTCTAATGATATAAAAGGAGGGAAGGGAATATATTGTTTGTTCTAAAAGCTGTCTTAACTACATAATTATGCCATTCATTTTTGTATTGTATACGTTCAGTCTCTTTCCTAGGGGAAAGAAAATATCCTAGTCACAACTGGTTAATTCATTCAACTCAATATCGAAGATTCTGTGTGATACGTTGTCCTCTTGATCAGATCCAGATATAGCTTTCTGTTGTATTGTGATTTCTGTAAACAATGGCCTCCAGTAATCTTTAAAAACGTACAGTAAAAAACAACAGCAAACTGAATTTAACTTGCCAGGCAAGGAGACATACCAGTGGAAACAATTCAGTAAGGGCAAATTAGAGATGCCTAACTGCTAGAAAGGGTGAAAAGTATGTTATGTTATTTCTCCTAGTTATGCTAATGATATTGAAAAGTTGTTCTCTGGTTAGGAAGGAATAAGTCTAGGGATCTACATACAAATGATTCAAACAAGAGCTGTTATTCATTGGCCAGTCCAATTCGGTTCTGACATAGTGAGGTCAATCAAAGATCATTGTGGTGGTGTTTTTTTTTTTTTTTTGCGGTACGCGGGCCTCTCACTGTTGTGGCCTCTCCCGTTGCGGAGCAGAGGCTCCGGACGCGCAGGCTCAGCGGCCATGGCTCACGGGCCCAGCCGCTCTGCGGCATGTGGGATCCTCCCGGACCGGGGCAGGAACCCACGTCCCCTGCATCGGCAGGCAGACTCTAAACCAGTGCGCCTCCAGGGAAGCCCTCATTGTGTTTTTAATAGCGTTTGCTGGTTATAATGGTTGTGATAAAACACAGCAGTCAGTTTTAACATTTTCTATTCAAGAGTTGCTCTAGGTAGAAAAATGTACTTTTTACCTGTAAATTAAAATTCAAGTTCTATGTCCCTAACACATTCGATATGCAATTGTACTGAGATAATGAGTAACCCATTTCACAACCCGCATTCAGGGAAAAAGGAAGAATGGGAAACACAAGGCAGTCATTAGTCGGGGAAGAAATTGAAGACTCCTTGCACTGGCAGTACAGTTAATTCCTGTTAGACCATCTGTTAGTGGCTGGATTTGTTCTCTGGCATGAGTTACTTTTTCATTTTCCTCTACGTCCTCTGGATCCTTCTTTCTGGAAGGTTTAGTTTTGTCCATTATACTCTCTGTCCACATGTGAAGTTGGCAGTAAAAGAGGTGTCCGTTTTAGAGGCTGAATGGCTTCAAAATGACAATTATATTGATGTAGGTTTGTTGGCCTAGAAGGGTTGCAGACTAGGTTTGCGATATTTTTTGTTTGTTTTGTTTTATTTTTTGCAATACAATTCTCAAAAACGACAAAGAATTACTTAGAACACTCCTTACACCTTTGCTGTTTGTGATAATCATTTGACCATATGTATATACCTGGTATGTCTGAAACTGTGAAGAGTTTATGTTATCCTATTTGAACCATTAAATAGATAGCAGATATATAGATATAGAGATTGGAAAATGGATAAAGAGATTGATAAATACACAGACAAACACACACATGTTAGCAGAAACACCAGATACTGATCAGAGTCGAAAGAAACAAAGACTAGGTAAAAAAAAAAAAAGCCTATTTTACTTACTCACAGAATACCTAGTACTTTTGCTGTTTCCTTCATGGGGCTATGTAATGAGAGGCAAATGTTCCGTGAACATACAGAGTGGTCTGCACCACAGGAGAGGGACTCCAAAATCATGAATCTTGAAGCTTATATAGGTGTAGACACATCTCCTCCTCCCCTCTGAAGTTAAGAGAAAGAGCTTATCTTTTGTTCTGGAATGTAAATAGATCTCCTCCTGGGGGAGAAGGAGAAATTCTCCAACCAGGAATGTAAACCTTGGCTCCCAGAGAGATAAGAAAGGCTTGATTAGCCCTTGAACAGGAACAGGTGTCTCTGGTGAAAGGAGTAAAAAAGGCTCCATATATCTACCACCTGTAGAATGCAAAGAGCAGATGGTACTGGGGGAAAAGAAAAGGAGACGTTCTTTGTCATTATACCATGCAAATTTCTGTTGCTTGGGAGGTCTAGACCAAGCAGAAACACCAAGAAATCCAGAAAAGTTTGCCTTACAACACCAATCACCTTACTAGATAAAATGTTTAAGTCTGAAAGCTTACATGATTTGGGTTCTATTCACAGCCCCTTCTTTTCTAGTTTTGTGAGTGATATCTAGAAATAATTTAAAAGGTGAGGGGTGGAGTGTGGTGTGAAACAGCAATCCAAATCAGATGTTTTACCCAGGCTGGTTTCCGTTGTTTGGCTGGGAAGTCATAGTGGCAGGCACTGGAAAAAGACCTGAGTCACAGCCTGATCTTTTGCTAAGGCTTTACCTTGAGAGCTGGTGCTTAGGTCTGCTTGACTATAAGATGAAGCAGCAGCTGACTTTTCAACCCAGCAATGTGCCGCATTACTGAGCTGCTGTTAATAAATACGTATACGCTGCTTTACAGAACACCTTCCTTAACGTCGTTGTGTTGCCGTTTATCCCTCTCATCTCTCTTAGCAGCTTTCTCTACATGCTAAGTTATTCTCTTTCTTATCAGACTTTCCTAATAGTGGCAAGAATAGTTAATACACAATATGTTTTGATTATCTCTGTATTCGTTTGCCAGGGCTGCCATAACATCATACCACAGCCTGAGTGGCTTAAACACCAGAAGTTTATTTTCTCACAATTCTAGATACTGAAAGTCCAAGATCAAGGTGTCAGCAGGGCTGATTCCTTCTGAGGCATTCTTCCTTCCCTTAGAGATGGCCAACTTCTCTCTGTGTCTTCACATGGTCATCCCTCTCTTTGGGTCTGTCTCCTAATCTCCTATTAGAAGGACCAAGTCATTGGATGCGGTGCTACCCTGATGACCTCATTTTAAATTAATTACCCATTTAAGTACTTTATCTGCAAATACATTTACATTCTTAGGTACTGTATTAGTACTTCAACATATGAATTTTGGAGAAACATATTTCAGCCCGTAGCAATTTCTTATAACTTCTTATTATACAACCCACCTGTACCTGATCTGCCTTATGAGGGAAACAGGGAATTTTTACCATATTTTGCTACTACATTATAAGTCCACGTGAGTCCTTGCCATCTGCTGCTGGACAACTTTCATTAAGCCAATGACACATGATCTGTTACTTCCAGCAACCCAGTTCCAAGTTAAAAAACAAAACAAAACTGTGTCAGTTGGGGTTAGTTTCATTTGTGAATGGCAAAGATATCCTTTTAAACTGGTGTAGATACGATACACAAGTCTCACTTAAATGGTCTAAAGTAGGCGGGGCAGGCTTGTAAACTGGCTCAGCACCTTGTTTCCCAAGGGACACCAGGTCCTTTCAATCCTGTTGCTCCTGTACTGGTGGTTCTACTTCTAAGGTTGACATCATGTCTGCCTTGCAACACTGGGAAAGGATGAGGGGGTGAAAGGAGCTTCGCATTTACCTTTTCAGAGAATACTTGTGGAATTCGCCACATGGTAATTCTACTTGTATTATAGCAGCTATAGCTTAGTAACAATGTCACACCCAGCTACAAGGGAGGCAGGGGAATGGTGCCTTTCTTCTCAGTGACCAAAGGCCCGATGGAAGAAGAAAAGCATGCATATTGAGTGTTGGGAAGCAACCAGTAGACTCTGATAAACCAATGTTTATATACATGTGGGGAGAAGGGTGAAAAACAATGATTATTTATTTTAATGCCACTGTGACCCAGAGAGAATTTAAGTCAATTAAGAGAGAGGATATGAAGTTGTCTAACAAGACAAAAACTAGTGGAGATATTTTAGGATGTGTGGCAGAAAGTGACAGTGATGGGAGAAACTTTTGATTCAAATAGATTTCCGGAGTCCTCATTGCCTTCTAATGCTGATCTCTCCAGCACATCTCTATGCCCTCATTTTCCTTTTGTATACCAGAAACAATGACCAGGAAAATGTCATTTTTTTCTAACATTATTCATATGGTTATTTTGGGGTTCTCTTGATATTTTGACACAGATCCTTTGTGAAATATTTCACAAGAAATTTTTTCTAGAGAAAAACAACAGTAAATATCTTAGTTTAAGGAAATCCTACAAAAGGTATAAACTAATCATCATCAGTACAAACCAGCCTCATCTTCTGTGAAGATGAATCCAGGAGGAAGTGGAGGATAGAGATGAAGTAAGGCTAAGAGAGGAGGTAAGAGGTGAGGTCAAAAGTGAGAAAGGAGTCGGGCACTATCTGGAAGACAAACCATATAACCTCACTGCCTCTTCCTTCTTAGTCTCTTTCACTAGCTCATCTTCCTCTGATAATATGTAAAATGCTGGATTATTTCAGGGCTTAACCCTCTCATCTCATTTCTTTACACCATTTTTAACAGGATACCTCAAAGAGTTCCTCTCTTTAAATATTATCCATGTGTTAATGTCTCCTGCATTTATTTCTCCAGGATTGGCATCTCCACTGATCTTTAGACCCGAACTGCCTACATGACCTCTGACTTAAATATGTTTGAAACATCTTATATTTAGTATGTCCAAAATAAAAATATTGATTATCAGCTCCAGATAACAAAATATTCTATTCAATTGTGTTAGTCCACACGCTCAGAGAAGCAGAAACCAATATGAGTTTAAATGTGCAAGGATTTTATTAGAGAGTATTAGTTTCCTGCGGCTGCCATAATAAATTAACGCAAACTTGGTGCTTTCAAAAAAAAACATTTACTCTCTAGCAATTTTGGAAGACAGAAGTCCAAAATCGATGTGTTGGCAAGGCCTTACTGCCTCCAGACACTGCAGATAAAATCCCATTCCTTGCCTCTTCCAGCTCTTGGTGCCCATTGACAACCCTTAGCTTCCTTGGAATATGGTCACATCACTCCAGTCTCTGCCTCAGTGGTCACATTGCCTCCTTCTCTTTTCTATATCTTTTTATCTTTGTCTGGCTCAGAGATTCCTCTTCCTTTCCCTTATAATGACATTTCCTTTGGATTTAGGTCTACACTAAAAAAGTGTACATATCTTAATTTAAAAGACTTCATTGCTAAAAAAAATACTAACCATCATCTGAGCCTTCATCGAGCAATACTCTTTTTGCAATAGTAACATCAAAGATCACTGACCACAGATCACCATAACAAATGTAATAATAATGAAAAAGTTTGAAATATTGCAAGAATTATCAATACGTGACACAGAGACACAAAGTGAGCAATAGATAATCCAGCATTATAACTTCTTCTCAAACTCCTTAATATAATTATATCTGCAAAGACCATTTTCCCAAATAAGTTAATATTCACAGTTTCCAGGGTTTAAGATGTGGATTTATCTTTATGGGAGCCACCATTTAACCCACTACTGTCTACCTCTGGCTCCTCAAAATTTATGTGCCTCCCACGTGCAAAATAATTCAACATGTCCCTCAATTCACCAAAGTCTCAACCTATTACAACATAAGCCCTATGCCCATAATATCATCTGCATAGCATGAGCTTAACAATCAAAATATTATCATTTAACTCTTAAATCAGATATGGGTTAGACTCTGGGAATGATCCATCATGAGACAAAATCCCTCTCCATTTATGGAACTGTCAATCTGGAAAATAAGTTATCTGCTTCCAAAATACAGTGAGGGAGCTAGCATAGAATAGACATTCTCATTCCAAAAAAAGACAAACTGCAAGTAATAAAAAGGTCACCATTCCCAAGCAAATTTAAAATCTAGCAAAACAAATTCTATTAGGTTTCAAGGCCTGAGCATAATTATTTGTTACTCACAGCTCTACTGTCTGGATATGTGTCTCCACTGTTTGGGCCTGAGGCTCTACTTGTCTCTGTCTCAGAATCATTCTTCCTTTTCCTTGAAGGATCACACATGTTTGCAGCTGAGTAGCTGTGTATTCGTGTTGCTTGTCTTTAGAATTTTGGAAGTCCAACAGTTTTCTGTAGTATCCTCCTAACAGGCTGCTTCCAGTCCAAGCTGACCTTCTTCCTGCTGATGTAACATTCTCAAGAAACTTGTAGGTCTCTTATTTATGTATGTCACGGTAATCCAGCTCATTAGACAAGAGGGTCCTCCACACATCTTGCTTGGATAACCCCATCTGTATTCCTGGCTTTCATTAAAATCTTGAATTGATCCATAATTCATAAACTTTCAGTGTAAGGTTGTCCAGCCACACTCTTTGCTCTGTCTCTGTAGCACACTTTCCAACAGTGAATTTTCTAATTTAACATTCTTTGCAATTTGGATAGGCTGAGAACCTCTCAAGTCGCCAATTGCTTCCTCAATTTATCTTTCTCTTCTTGCCTTTTAACTACGAGCAGGAAAAAAAGAAAAAAATCAGGATGCACCATAAACACTTTTGTTTGGAAATCTCCTCAGCTAAATCTACAAGCTCATCACTTAAAAATTCTGCTTTCCGTAAAACAGGAAAACACAATTCAGCCAAGTTTCTAGGCAGTATATAACAAGGATCTTCTTTCTTAAGTTTCCAATTACATATTCCTCGGTTTTTTTCTGAGCCACCTCCAGAGGTGCATTTAACATTCATAGGTCCATCAGTATTCTATTTCTGACAATATATTTATCCTCTAAGGAATTAAACACTTCCTCTATCATGTTTCTTATTTCCATCTAAGCCTTCACCAGAATTGACTTTAGCACCAACAATCTCTTCAAAAGCAATCCAGACATCTCCTATTATGCTTCTCCAAATTCTTCCAGCCTTTTACCATTACCCAAGTCCAAAACCACATCCACATTTTTAGGTATCTGTTACAGCAATACCCCACTTCCTGTTACCAAAATCTGCATCAGTTTCCGGTGGCTATTATAAAAAAACTACCATAACAAATTGGTGGCTTAAAACCAAAAAAATTAATTTTCTTACAGTTTTGGAGGGCAAAAGTCTTAAAACAATGTGTCAGCAGGGCCTCATTCTCTGGTAGACTAGTAGAGTTTCCACACTCTGCCTCTTCCAGTGTCTGTTGACCATGAGGACTTCTGGCTTCTTTGACTTATGGTCACATCACTCGAATCTTGCCTTTTTGGTTACCATAGCCTCTTCTTCTCTGTCTTCTCTTTGGTCTATCTCAGATTGGCCTCTATGTTTCTGTTGTAAGGACACATTGTTGGATTTTGGACTCATATAATCTAGGATAATCTCCTTACTTCAAGATTCTTAACTTCGTTAAATCTGCAAAGACCCTTTTTTTTCCCCCCTAATAAGGTGACATTCGTAGGTTCCAGGGATTAGGATGTGGAGAGATCATGTTGAGGGCCATCATTCAACCCACTAGCTATAGAAAATACCTGTGTTAGAGCAAATGGCGAGCCTGCCTGTAGGTGATTGTGAAAATAATCTGACTGCAGTGAAAATTTCTGCCTAGTGATGGACAGAGGTTGAGAAGTTTTTTGGAAGTGTTATAAACTGCAGAACAGTATTAAAAAGGTTTTCCAAAGCAATCTCTCTGCCACACTCAGTTTGTCTCTGTAAAATTGCTGTCCAAGTTTATATCAGCCTCACCTCTCATCTAGACTACTGCAGCTAGCTCTTCTTCTAGCTTTTCTGTTGCACTTTTAATCAATTCCAATTGTTTTTCTCTTTTACTCAACAAAGACCTGAATGAGATGAACTAGGTACCTTTCTGATCTCACTACTGGAGTTGTAAAGGGACAAATAAATAATGTTTGTTTATTTATTTAAAAACAGTGCTCACAGTGTCAGATATAGCAAATCACTTTAAAAATATTAGTAGGTTTAAGTTAGTCTTCAAAAAACATTATATTCATTTTCCAGATGAGGAAACTGAGACTGATTTTTAGTGTCTTGTTCATTACAAAGCTAGTAATGGTGCAAAAGCAGCTAAGAGATAGATTCAGGGATCAAACATGTGGAGATCCAATGTCGGCTTTATTGATTACTGATAAAAGCTTGGAGGATGAAGTGTAAGTATATGATTTCCTAATATTCGCATTAGAGTAAAATGAACCAATATAATTTCAGACTTCTCAGTAGATGAGAAGGCACCCTCTTTTCAGGCAGGTTGATTACGAGTGAATAAAACACAGAGGAATTAGTCATTCATGTTCAGGTTCTTCCCCAAAATATCTGATGAGTCTTTCTTACTTTCCTGGACCAGACTAAATGAAGTAGGACAAGAGGCCTGAAATGATACCCAAATAGATACCTCTTCACCTGGAATCATGAGGAGAGAACAAGTGTTTCCATCTGACCCTCCCCAAGCTTGTTCAGTTCAGTCCTTTACCTCTTTGGTGCCTTTAATTGTTGCCGAATTCTCAAGTTATAAGATTATATTCCTCAAATTGTTGGTCACCATAGTATTTATTTTAAAAAAGAGTTGCTGATTAATAAAAAGTGATTCTGTTGTCAATTTTAAAGCAATACTTATAATATGGACACCTCTGCTTTCTTAGGTTTCCTGCTATTGTTAGTCTTAATTGGTTGGTTTATATTGACAACAATATTTATGAGGTAAATGTTTGAGCCCTTATATGACGTCTTATTTTCAGCTCTGAGTTGCAAAGGGAAACCTCAGAATATTTTTTTCAGTAATAAATAGACAATTTTATTGATTATTTAGAAGGAAACCTGATTCCATTTGCAATGTATTTTATGTAATATATTTTCTATTTTAGCATGTCGTTATAAAATATTTAATTTATGGGCATAAAAATGCAAAGAAAAGAGAAATCCTCCTATTATTGCTGTGGGGTAAGAGGAGTAAAAATCTAGAACTTTTGTTGCACATTGTCTCAAAATAGTTCAAATCAAACTGGTGAACCCAAATTTTGATGGGGTTTCTTAGACGTATCTGCACTCAAATGGCTGGTATTTAATATATATTTGTTGAACAAACATATACTAATGAATGAATTACTAATGAATGATAATAAATTACTTGGAGTTATTTAATTTTGTCTATTTTATTTTGCCTTTGGGTTTTGCACAATCAGTTCCTGCTACGTGGAATGACTTTCCCAGAGTCTCCCTGCTTGCTCTTCAGGTCTCACTTTAAATGTCACCTCACATGTAAACATCCCTAACAATCCCAGGTCCTCTTCTACCGCACCCTGCACATAGCTCTGTCCTAGAGAAAGACACAGTGACTCTTCCCAGCACCACTGCAGAATGACATCATGCTGTTGCCAGCTCTCTCATAGAGCTGCAACCCTCTATAACTCTATCATAGGATTTAGTATCGGCCCAACGAAACAAGGTCTAATCCACCTCTGCCTCTTTAGTAACTAGACACGTTTTCCACATTAACATTTGAGCCATGTTTGGGCTTTTTTTTTCTTCCAGTTTTACTGAGCTATAATTGACATACAGCACTGACAAGTTTAAGGTGTACAGCATAATGATTTGACTTACATCATGAAATGATTACTACAACAAGTTTAGTGAATATCCATCATCTCATATAGGTACAAAATAAAAGAAAAAGTTAAAAAACAATAGAGGCACAGATGTAGAGAACAAACGTATGGACACCAAGGGGGGAAAGTGACAGAGGGGGCCTGGTGGGGCTGGTGGTGGGATGAACTGGGAGACTGAGAATGACATATATACACTAATATGTATTAAATGGATAACTAATAAGAACCTGCTGTATAGAAAAATAAATAGAATCTAAAATTCAAAAAAATATTTTTTTTAATGAGAACTCTCAGGATCTACTCTCTTAATGACTTTCACCCACAATGTATAGCAGTGATAATTATATCTATCATGTTACATATTACATCCCTAATACTTTTTTTCTTATAACTGGAAGTTAGTACCTTTTGACTACTTTCATTCAATTCCCCCTCCCCACAACCCACACATCTGGTAATCACAAAACTGATCTCTTTTTCCATGAGTTTATTTGTTTGTTTTTGAAATAGAATTGACCTACAACACTATGTTAGTTCCTGGTGCACAACCTAGTGATTCAATATTTCTATACATTTCAAAATGATGACCATGATAAGTCTAGTTACTATCTGCCATCATATAAAGATATTACATTATTATCGACCGTATTCTCCCCATCGTACATTTCATACTCATTTGTTTTGTAACTGGAAACTGGTAACTTTTAATCTCCCACACCTACTTCTCTCATTCCCCCACCCTCCTCCCTCCTGGAAGCTACCTCTTTGTCCTCTGTATCTATGATTGAGTCATGTTTTAAGGTCAAGAGATTAAAGCTGCTATATTTAAGTCCCTCAGTCTTTGAGCATAACATATATTTAAGATTGTAGATTAAACTGTACTATGCTGGAATGGTTTTTATACAGCCTCATGTGATGCTTTATATGCAAGTAAGGTTTGCCCTTGCGTTCTTGGCCACGGTTCTGTCTTTCCCACTGTTAATATTGCAACTGTCAAACCAGCTGCTATCCTAAACCTAGAGGAAGGCATTTTTTTAACAAGTTAAAAAATTATACACACACACACACACACACACACACACACACACACACACACGTACGTGTATATATCAGAGCTTTGGGAATTTTCAAGGTAATATTATATTACAAAGATTTGCTTTAGGTGTAAAATGCCTATAATGAAAAATATTTTAAGAATTAGAGTTATACATAGTAATAGACTAATTTTACGTCAGTCCTTCAAAATTTCTTTGAAAGAAGCTAAAGAGACTTTCATATTGCTCTCACAGAGAAAAATTGTGAAGTAAATTGAATTGCTGACATAGACCTAGTTTTATAGTTACTTGCTATTGAAATAAAAAGGGTTGGGTAACACAGGCTTTAATTTGGCTAATTTTATTATTGCAAGTTCAAGCATGCTAAGTCACATTTCATCTTCTAAAAAACATTTTTTTAAAGATAAAGAATCATAAATCCTATTTGACAAGATTTCTTTTTAAATTTCTACTTTTGAGCCCTGATAATAAGTATCAAAAAATATTTGCTGAATTTAAGTGTTAGCAGGTCTAGAGTCTTAACAAATGTATACCACAGCCAAGACACCCATTTCCTTTGTTAAGAGTTTTCCATAATTTTTCAGTGGCTTTTAGACAAGCATATTTACACATATATTTAGAAAAAGACTAAATGGTTTATGTCTCCAAGGATGCTTGGATATCTACAGATCTATATTAATAACTGTATCTATCTATGTTTTTATATATATGGTCTTTAATATTTATTTTAATCTTACAAGTGTTTCTGACTATTTACATTAATTATTAATGTTATAAATCATGGTATTATGTAGTATTCTTTTTACATAAACTTTCTTTATGTAAAGAAATAAAATTTAAGTCAGTCTTCTCACCAGTCTTCTCACCTACATTTTATTTGCATACCAAATAGTGCATTCATATTCTTGCCTATATTGATGTTTCAAGTAAAACTCACTTTTACTTGGATAAGAATATTGTTTATCTTTTTACTTAAGTAAAATGATGAAGACTACATACTCTTCAAACTGGAATCAAAGCCTCAGTTTGACCATATACAGATTTCAACTTCCTAGTGTATACACAATATATATATACATAAAACTTGGCAATACATCATCTATTTTGTAATACATAACCTATTTCAGCTTGTTCTTATACATTACTTTTTTTTTTCCCTTACTTGAAAAGTAAAATGAAGCAAAGAAAAGGTGGGATTGTTAAGGTCATATTAATCTATCATAAATTAGCTTTAACGTTTCAAATAGTAAATCCACCCCAAAAGCTCATCACTTGTCCTTTTATGTATTCAGGTAAATGAGTCTGCGAGACTGATAGCTAGCTGGGAGGACATCACTCTTGAAAGCCCAAATGTAGCATAAAGGAAATGGACATTAGTTAGAGCTAACAGCAGTCTCAGAGGATCTTTATAGGTATCAGCTTAGTCGTAAATTGACAAAGAACCTTGTTTGCCCTCGGCTGTCAAGAATCATAAGAAAAGATGTTTAAAATGCTTTGAAAAACTTTAATGGATGGCCATTTGTTTAAACTCCATCTATTTCCTTCTATTATTCCTATTATTCTATTATTTCCTTTTCTATTATTTCCTTTTCTTGGAAGCATTATAAAAAATAAATATAAACCCTCCAGCGATAGATTTTCATAGCTAGTCAAAGCTTCTCTTGTAATCCCAAACATTGATCAAATTGCATTTAAGAGTTTTTCGAAGAATAATATTTAAGGTAACATTTAGATCCCTTTCTAAAAGCATCTCACATTTAGGTGGTGATATCCTGTGTAGAATTAAAGCTGCTGTAATTTTAAGAACTTTTAAAATTGACTCTATTTTGTAAACAACAAGGCTGTTATATATAATGTGTCATAAAATTGTATTTTGTTGAGATGCTTCAAATTGGGATTTATAAATAATGATATGGCATCAAAAAGTAATTAGTGAATACATTAAAACATCCCTTTGTCTTGCCATTTGTAATCTTGATTAATGTCCTTATCAGATCTTAATGTGAAGTATTTTTTATTCTTTATAATCTCAGAAAATTATGTTTGTATGTTAACCTTTAATTATTTTTGATTCTCAGATGAATTGTTATGTAATCTCTAGCTATTTAAACACCTCTTAAATTACATGCTTTTACTTTTTTAATAAAATGCCTTATTATAAATTAATAGAATTTAATTGCAAGATCTCTACCTATGTTTCCTTTACATGTGAAAAATACTCTTCTATTGTATATATTTCGATACTATAGTGTAGAAGTAAAACTCACATCGATGGAGAATACTCATTTTTAATTTTTTTATTTTTATTATTATTTTTTTTTGAGAATACTCATTTTTTATACAAATTCAGACTTCTCATGTGTTCTGGAAGTCTGATCCCACAGTCATGTCAACTCCCTAAAATCTCTGTAGCAGTGGCTCTCCTTAGATGCATGCAGTTCCTAGTGGAGTCGCACTGTTATTATCAAAGTTAAATTTACTGGAATTACCACAGAAAGGAAGAACATCACCTTAAACAGTCAGTGTTACTTAGTTCTTTGAATAGATGAATTAGGGAAGGGTATTTATAGGATTGGCTTTACAGCCTGGATTGTGTGATTTTAACACTGATATTTCAACCCCAGTAATTTGTTGCATTAGGCAGAGGTTATCACACAATGGCTTTGTATTTCTAGGCAAAGGGCGAGGTTATGTTTTGTGTGTGTGTGTGTGTGTGTGTGTGTGTGTGTGGTACGCGGGCCTCTCCCGTTGTGGAGCACAGGCTCCGGACGCACAGGCTCAGCGGCCATGGCTCATGGGCCCAGCTGCTCCGCGGCATGTGGGATCTTCCCGGACCGGGGCACGAACCCGTGTCCCCTGCATCAGCAGGCGGACTCTCAACCACTTCGCCACCAGGGAAGCCCGAGGCTATGTTTTTGAAGTACATGTTTTGAAGCATGTCGTTGGTCTTGTAGATTGGTTCACAACCTATAATATAGGAGCCAGTGGTTCTTCAAGTAAAGAACTTTTGTTTTTTGTTTTCTCTTTTTTCCCCCTTTGGTCTCAGGATTGTTTAACACAAGGACAAAGCATTATGTTGGTGTCAGTTATGAGCCCCTCCCTAACAACTTTTATTATTCTTTAGCCGAAGCTTAAACATATATTGTAATGAGACATTATCAGTGTAGGTCTCCACCACTGTATACTGTATGTGTAGTGTATACAGTGGTCACGTGATACATTTTTGAAGGTGGTTGTTCCAACATCTGTGTCAGGGTTTTCTATTCTCTTTGCTGAAAGATCATATGTTGGATCATTCGATCAGCTAAAAGTTGCACAGAAACGTTGAATTATTTTGGAGTCATTCATTTGCACATCGTAACATCACGCATCCAGAGAAGGATTATAATCAGAATTGCAGTTCACTTCTAAGGAAGGAGACGAGACCTTAAATTAAATTACAAGAACATATCCAATCCACCAGTCCAAAGATCCCATAAAAGTCCATTAGGTGGTATTAGCCAAATTACCAAGTTTTATGATTTTTCTTTCCTAATTGTTTAGTAATATTCCATATAACATATGTCTATAAGAATGTAAATGCAATAATCTTACCCTAAGTCCGTATAATAAAGTCTACCTCAAACAGGCACTATTATTTTTACAATTGCCCTATTTGAAATTCTTCCTATTCAATTTCATGAACTTCTTTGATAAACTGTCCTATCTTAGTGGCACTATCTAGTTCTGCTGTTTTCTGAACTATAGCATGATGTAGTCTATTTACTTCCATGACTGCTATAAAACATAAAAAAAAAAAAGAGTTTTGGGGAGAGAAAGTGCCATTGCAAAATTTCCCTTCAGTGGCTCAAATGGAGGTTGTTTTCCTCCTTTAAAAGTTAAATTAGCTAAAGATCTATTTTTCTCATTTCTGAGAAGGAAGGGACAAAATTAATCCTTTTATCTGGGATGATCTTGAGGCAGGCATCCTCTACTGGGATGACAAGCTCCCATCTGACTTTCAGATGGCAGCCATTAGGCTCTTGTGCCACACAGTCAATGCCAGTCATTAGAGCCACCAAGTGGTCTGTTTTCAGTTAAAGCTATTCCAGCAAACCCAAAGATAGTTTAGGTTTAAAAGACAACTGATGTGAATTTTTGTGAAAGGAGATCAAGAGGGGGTTCAGAGCCAATAAGCCGTACAACCAAAGGGAACACATAGTTACAGATAATACACATAAAACACGCAGTAACTTTTTAAAATGTAACTTAAGGTAATTTTCATGAAAATATTTAGGAATTGCCAAAAGTTCCAAGAATTAATGAATATTTTGGTGATAAAAGGGAACCTCTGTTATCTAGACACAGAATGAACACTTTATGGAAAGTCTAATTCTAATTATTTCTATAAAACATCCAATATTTGTAGTGAAGCCTTAATAATCATTACAAATGATTCTGTTCATATTGAGTCATCCTTGTTCAACCCATCTTAATATAACTCTTTGTTTCTTTTAAATTAATAATTGTACTGGGAGATTGGTCAACAGGGTTCAGCCATCTGTTTATGGATCTTAGGCTCCTGTCCTCTCACAGGCTTGATCCTCTTTTTTTTTTTTCCTGCGGTCCGCAGGCCTCTCACTGTTGTGGCCTCTCCCGTTGCGGAGCACAGGCTCAGCGGTGATGGCTCACGGGCCCAGCCGCTCCGCGGCATGTGGGATCTTCTGGACTGGGGCACGAACCCGTGTCCCCTGCATTGGCAGGCGGACTCTCAACCACTGCGCCACCAGGGAAGCCCTTGATGATTACGTTTAAAGGGATGACTCCTAGGTCCTTGAAAAAGACACTCCTGTGTTGTTAAATCTGCAAGAGAATGGGAGACAATTCACTTCACCAGGAGGCAGAGAAAGAATATTCAATTCAAAGTTTTCTGAAGTAGATGATCCTAGCAAAGGGAGGTCAGGAGCCTAGAATCAGAAATAAATCTATCTAAAGCTTAACCAAGCTGAGAGGAACATTAAAGCTATCTTGGTCAAAGGTGGCAAAATAAAGAAAATTTCATATATATATATATACATTTTGACAGAAGACCTAGAAATAACAATTTGACTCAACATATATATTATATATTAAATTTGACAGAAGACCTGGAAATAACAATTTGACCCAACATAGTAAGTCCTTATGATTTGTAGCATTGTAAGAATTTGTAAAATGTCAGCCTTTTAAAAGATATCCACTAAAAAAAACGACATACATCATTATAACTGTATTTAGTTTAACAGTTTTGTTTTGAAATAAATCCTATTTATTGCTAAATTTATCCAATTTGTAGAAATAGTGATAGCATATAGAACCTATACAACTCTTTTAAAATGTTTAAATCATTAGAAATTAAATCCAAGTTTTATTACCTAACATATATTCTAGTAACATTATTTTAACATTGTACTCCCATAACAAAGAAGAAATTTAAGGCAACAAAGAGTTGCCTTAAATCTAAAATTCAGTCACTCCAATTTGCTCAGTCATGTGTTAATTACTATTGTATGAACTGTTTTTAATGTAAATAAACCTCTGTACTCATATGTCAACATTTTTGAAGACCTGTGAATTCATGTCAAGATCTCTAATTGACTAGCTGTTCTTATTCAGTAATTTGGATCATTACCAAACTCACAGTTAAACTCTTTCTTCTGAATTTGATAATGAATAAAATAACCAAAGAAGTTTTCTTTTGGAAATTCTGTAGTATTTATCTAGACTACATATCCTTACAGTGTGCATATAGTAACAGAACAAAGTCTCCTAATAAAGGACAAAAGAAAGCAGTGTAAAAGAATTGGGAGCTGTTTTCAGACAGATATGAAATAATTACCATAAAAGTCTAATGAGAGAATGTATACAGATGAAAGAGAGAGGTCTTCAAATAATAAGATTTTTTTTTTTTTGGGTTATGATCAGTCTATTAGATGAAAAACCATGTTCATGTAAAAAGTCTCCCAAACTAACCAATGGAATTTCATTTTTTTTGGTTGACTTATGCCAGTTAGAGAAATATACACATGAATTAAGAGATTATTTTGAACTGGAAGGTTTGTTTAAGAAAAACTTATGAGAAGGAACTGTAATGCCCAGTAAGAAAGGAGCAGAACTTGAAATTCTACCAGCAGTATTTTTCCTTGTCTCCAACCGTGTTCTAGGCTTTAACCAAATTAAACTCTTTAGTGATGTCAAACCCACAAATGCTCTCTTGACATGACTTTGCTTATGTTCTCTCAAAATGACATCCCCAAGCATGACTTTCCCCATCTCCACTATTAATTACGACTGTCCTAACATTCTCATAATTCATCTCTTTTTAAAATTTTTATTTATTTATTTATTTTTGGCTGCGTTGGATCTTCGTTGCTGTGCACGGGCTTTCTCTAGTTGCAGTGAGTGGGGGCTACTCTTCGTTGTGGTGCGCAGGTTTCTCATTGCAGTGGCTTCTCTTGTTGTGGAGCACAGGCTCTAGGCGAGCGGGCTTCAGTAGTTGTGGCACACGGGCTCAGTAGCTGTGGCACACGGGCTTAGTTGCTCCGCGGTATGTGGGATCTTCCTGGACCAAAGATGGAACGCGTGTCCCCTGCATTGGCAGGCGGATTCTTAACCCCTGCACCACCAGGGAAGTCCCTCATAATTCATCTTGATTGACACTTCTTTCCTAAGTTGTTCTGAAATATTTTAAATGTATATGTTATTTTATGTAACCCATTGGATTGATATTGGCACATTTCTAATGTCATTTTCCTCACTCTTCCTAACTTCCTAGTCACTTGGTAGTTGTTATTAAATCTCCCCATAGTACTAGTCCTCTGAGAGCAGGGACTCTTATTCACTTTACTATCCTCACACAATTTTTGCAATTATGTTTATTCAGTTGTGAGATTTTTTTTTTTTTTTTTTTGCAGTACATGGGCCTCTCACTGTTGTGGCCTCTCCCGTTGCGGAGCACAGGCTCCGGACACACAGGCTCAGTGGCCATGGCTCACGGGCCCAGCCACTCCGTGGCATGTGGGATCTTCCCAGACCGGGGCACGAACCTGCGTCCCCTGCATTGGCAGGCGGACTCTCAACCACTGCGCCACCAGGGAAGCCAGTTGTGAGATTTTAATACTGAATTTAGCCCAAGATTGACTCACTGTCAGCTCAGTTATATTTTTAAAATATAACCTTATAATGAATTCTGATTTCACAACATTTATAAAATAAAGGAAGGCTTCTGGTTAAAGATGTATATAGACGTACTTCCTCCTAAGAAATCCATTAACATGTTTTATTAGTGTTATAAACCAACTAGCAAGGAATTTTGAGAGGACACATTATCAAAAACATTCTTGAAGGTGAAATGCAGCTGCACTAATTAAAACTTACCCGGTGGATCTGAGAAATCTAAGTCTTGAGATGGCAGAGGAGAAAGCCAAAAAGCCTGACAATGAAACACCCATGATGCAACCCTGTAGGACCTACTGACCTCTCAGTGATTGGTGTCATTGAGTGACCCTAGAAGAGAAGTGACAATGAGCTTACAACAAGAGGACAGAGGACTGAAGGTTTAATTCTTTGGTGAAGTTTCTTTGATGTCTGACTTAAAGCCAGAAAACTTTGAGGATAGATGTCCAATGTAAAAACACAGGAATAAATTAAATATTTACACACCAAAAGTTGATTCCCCCAAATTCGTTCCTTATCCAAAACCAACAACTCTGATAGAGTATTATGGTCTCCGTAGGAAGAATTTTTGATTAAGATTTTGACCAATTCTCAACCAGAAAAAAAGGGGACAGTTGACCAGGATGCCCAATATCTGAATAATAAGAGATCCAATAAAGGAAAATAGAGAAAGTGTATAGGAATAAAAGATTTAAGAAAAACAAATAAATTCAAGAAAAACAAATAAGTACAATGTCCCAGAAGAACATGGGTTTTTATTTTGAATGAGGTCACTAAATGGCCAATCCAAAGTTTGAAACTGCTCTTTTCATTAACACTATCATGTAAATATGATTTTATTTTATTACTGTATCTGAATCTAGTCATTTCAACCCTTTTGAGATATTGGAAGTTTTTACTTTTCAGTTTTTGGTTTAGTTAATTTTTAAATGTTTTTTAGTTTATAGACCAAGGGCATAATTTTTAATTGACAACTGCTTGGTATTTGGACATATGCATAATAGTTTCGCATAATAGTTTCACATATTCTGAGAGAGGAGAGTCAATAAGTACACTTTTATTCCAGTTCAACTTTGATAAGCATATATAAGAATGACATTTTCCCCAAGGGAAAGATAGAATAGATTGCAATTATGATCAAATATATCAATTTTTATTCTCTTATGCTAAGATCGATTACCTTTTTTTCCTATTCAAATGAACATTGTCATAATTTGTCTTCTTTATTATCGTAGAGCAAGAAAAGGGTGACTCAGTATCATATCCTCCAGCATTTCTTATATAAAACCTCCTTGAATCTCATTTACATGCTTTATGAATATGTTTGTTGTACTGAAAGGCGATTACCTAATGTTTTCTAAGTTGTTCAAGGCAGTAAGCCAGGATTTTTCTAACTTATAAGCATATTGATTTTGACAGTTAAGAGAATTTGAGATTTCTGTATTAATTAATCTGTTTACATAAAAATGAGCTTTATATCATTTGTGCATTCTTTTTATGCACATTTTCAAAATTATGGGACAATTACATGAATTGCTAAAACAGTAAGAGATGCCTGATTTAATTTAACAAGATGCAACTGTGTCATTATTCACATATCATAAAAATAAATAGATTAGACTTGGAAATTATAATAAACTGTTTTAAGAATGTATCTAATTCTTAATATATATGCCTTTCTGAAAATAATTAATTACTTTATGAAACATATAATAGTTTATATTTTATTCTATTCATGTTATATCATATTATTATTTAAAGTAATAATAAGTACAGAATACTGTGACAAAGTTAAAAACTATTAGATAAAACTGTATTACAAATAAGGTAGGTTTGAAAAGGCATTTTGAGTTGACCTCATTCTTTTCAGGTATTTCAGAGAGAGAAACATTGAAAGAGCATTTGAGAATAAATAATTTAAAAGGGCCAAAGAAATTTAGCTATGATAAGCCTTTCTGAAGAAATAATTGATATGATATATGCTAAAAGATCCCCAGTGGGGATTAATCAATTTATTTTAATGTTGCTTGAGGACTAATGATTTTGACACTTCCTAAGTTTATTAACTCAAAAGTCTCTTTGTGCCTCAGTTCCTCAATGAGTTTTTCCTTCTTTTTCTCTGTCCAGCTGTATGTCTCCACTACACTGTAATATTACATTAGCATTAAAATTAGCATTTCTAAAGTTTGAGTGAGGCTTCACAATTTATCACGTGTCAAATATATTCTGCCACTAGAGCCTCACAGTAATCCTTTGAAAGGTGTGTTAGTATTCTCCATACATTAGTAAGGAAAGAAAGAGGACCAGAGACTTAAGTTTGTGCAGCAGATAAATGGAAGACATATACTTTAAGCGCAGACCTGTTAACATTGATTTCAGTACAATTTCTATTATTTTACAGGTGTCACTATTTCACAGTACCCAGGTAAATGGGTCATTTAATCATACCAATGATCTATTTATTTTTTGTCCAACGGTTGATCCAGACTTGGATCATGACTTCGGGTGATCCAGAGTAACTTGAAACCTTGAAACATGGAAATTTTGGAAACATTCTTTGTGTTTCTAGCTAGAAATAGCTAAGGTGCTAGTTCTGTATCTACTGACCATATTTTCCCTGTGCCCTTTCCAATACATAAAGTAACTGAGCATTAACTTTACCCCGAAACAATTCATCCTAGAGCACGAAGTCTTTCCATCAGTCATATTTTGCCATAACTTGTTTTTTTTTTTAAGGCAGGAAAATAGTTTTTATGTTTTCCCAGGACTGCACTGAGTTTTATAACAATTCTATAACCCTCCATGACTTATTTTTTTCTAGATTCTGGACAACTATCTGTGTTTCTCAGACTCTCTGTGGTATTTACAATTACAATGCTAAGTGGCTTTTTGTTTGCTGTTTTTGTTTGTTTGCTGTTATTTGTCAATGTGATATGAAATAAACGGGCAAATCTATATAATAGTTGGACTTATTAGACAAAAAGCAATCAGCATCCATTCCGTTGTATTTGACCAGCTTTACAAGTTGCTTCAAATAAAATTATTCATTAAACAATAAATATAGGCATATATTAATCATTATACTCTGTGACCTAGAAAAACAAATATCATTTCTAAAGACAGTGTTCTTAGCCCTAAATAGTAACTCTACAATAGGCAGATACGGATCAAATGCTGTGTAATTCTCTAGTCGTATAATGTAACTTTTAAAATTTTGTTGCTACTGATTTTATTCTTAAGTTTAAAAAAGATTAGTGACTCGTATAAGGAGACGCTACTCAAGGGCATTAAATAGCAAAATATATACAAGAATTTTTTTCGAGTGTAACTACGTATAAAATAATCCCCCTTTTGTTTTTGGAATTTATATTAGTGGTCATTTTAGGTGATTTAAATCCTAATTCATAATTCTTTATTTATATTCATCTGAACCAAAAGTTTATTTTTCTCTACTCTATAAACTATGTGATTTTACTTATCAAAACTACTTTTGCTACATATGTCTACTGTAGTTGAGTTATGACACTACTTCTTCAGTTAATGGTAGCATTCTAAGCCATTCCTCATTAACCAAACCAAAATATAGTGAATAAATATTTGCAATGGAATAGTTTTGGGGCAGGCTTATAGTAATAATTGTGATCTATATTTATCAGAGAAAAAGTATAAATTTTAAGAATGAGAAAATAGTCCTTCCTCTGATTCCCTTCCAGTACATCAGTGCATTTTAACTTGAATTTCAATAGCTTCTGAAGAGCAAATGATTCTGTATATACACCCAGTGGTTGTACCTGTACATTTCATAACAACTTCATTCTGGAATGAAAATGTTCAGGACCAATACTTAAGATATTAAAATGTAAACCTAAAGCACATTTTTGCACTACAAGTAGTGTGGGAAAATTATGTTAGTAATTACAAAATATAATTTTCTAAACCTTAATAAATGTTATATCTTTAAAACTATTTTTCTCCATGAGTGAATAAAATAACACTTGCTTGTAAATTAAATCTTCACAAAATTTCCAGCAAATTTTAGTAGATTAACAATGTGGTATCATAAGACTTTTCAAATGCAACATATCATCTTTAGTATTATCATGCCACTAAATTAAGTGAGGCATATATGAGCTCTTAGTGTTAGGAATTTAGGGTGCCATTCACCCCTCCTCACTTACGTTTTAAGGAGATATGACACGTGTCAGTAGTCAAGTGAGAAATGAAATCTGACTTTATTAAACTGTCATTGAGAACTGAAAGTGTAATATTGCAAATTTGATACAGGAATTGAGGTGTGGAAAGAAATAGACTCTATCAGAAATAAGATGCACAGGAAGGGAAGTGAGAGAGATCTTGGCTATGCAGTTGTGAAACGTTTAGTTCAACCTAGTACAATGTAAGAGTAAATCTCATGACAACTTTCTACTGCTGTCTCTGCCCTCTCTCTCAAGCTGGATACAAGTGAGGAAACATTTAGCCCTCACTGCACTAAAAGCCAGTCTATTTTACCAGGAAAGCTCTTGTTTGTTTGTTTGTTTATTAAAGCAACAGAAATTTATTCTCCCACAGTCTTGGGGACTAGAGTTCTGAAATCAATATATAGGCAGGGCCATACTCTCTGTAGCTTCTGATGTTTGCCAGCAATCGTTGGCACTTATTATTTTGCAGGGACATAATTCTAATCCCTGCCCCTGTCATTTCATGGCCATCTTCCCTTTGTGTCTTTATGTCATCACTTGGTGTTCTTCTCTGGGTGTCCCTTTCTCTGTTCTCTTCTTCTTCTTCTTCTTCTTTTTTTTTTTTTTTGATTGAAGTATAGTTGATTTACAATATTGTATTGGTTTCAGGTGTACAGAATAGTGATTCAGTAATTTTTGCAGATTATATTCAATTGTAGGTTATTTGAAAAGACTGGGTATAATTCCGTGTGCTATACAGTATATCCTTGTTGCTTATCTAGTTTGTATATAGTCATACTCCTAATTTGTCCCTCCCCACTTCCATCTTCCCTTTGGTAACCACAAGTTTGTTTTCTATATCTGTGAGTCTGTTTCTGTTTTTCATGCACTTTACTTTGTATTATTTTTTTTATATTCCACATATAAGTGACATCATATTGTATCTATCTTTCTCAGTCTGACGTATTTCACTAAGCAAAATCTTCTCTAGGTCCATTCGCATTGCTGCAATATCCAGTGGTAGGTCTAGAGTTTATAATAATTAAATTCAGTATTTCAACACAGTTGACAATGACACCATTTCTCTATGTACACTGGCATTAACAGTGCTAGTTTTAACCTAAAATGAGTGTTCCTAATCTCATCGTTTTACATGTGCCTCCCTAGTTTTCCCAACATGACTTGCTGAAGACACTGTCTTTTCTCCATTGTATTTTCTTGCCTCCTTTGTTTTAAATTAATTGACCACATGTCTGTGGGTTTATTTCTGGGCTCTTTATTCTCTTCCATTGATCTATGTGTCTTTGTGCCAATGCCATACAGTTTTGATTACTATAGCCTTGTAGTATAATCGGAAGTCTAGGAGGGTTATAGCTCCAGCTTTCTTCTTTTCCTCAGGATTGTGTTGACAATTCTGGATCTTTTGTGGTTCCATATAAGTCTTATGATTATTTGTTCTAGTCCTGTGAAAAATGTCCTGGGTATTTTGATAGGGTTTACATTACATCTGTAGATTGCTTTGTGTAATATGTCTATTTTAATAATTTTAATTTTTCCTCCCCAAGAGAGTGGGATATCATTCTAATTCTTTGAATCATCTTTAATTTTCTTCATCAATGTTTTATAGGTTTCAGAGTATAGGTCTTTCTCCTCCTTGTTTAAGTTTATTGCTAGTATTTTATTTTTTTGATGTGATTTTAAACAGGATTATTTTTTCACTTTCTCTTTCTGATATTCCATTATTAGCATATAGAAACATGACAGATTTCTGTGTATTAATCTTGTATCCTGCACCATTGCTCAATTCATTTATTAGGTCTTATGGTTTTGGGGTGGAGACTTTAGGGTTCTTTATTTAGAGTATTATGTCATCTGCAAATAGTGATGGTCTTACCTCTTTCCTTCCAATTTGGATACCTTCTTTTCTTTTTCTTGTCTGATTGCTGTGGCTAGAACTTCCAATACTAGGTTAAATAGAAGCAGTGAGAATGGGTATCCTTGTCTTGCTGTCAAATTTAGTGGGCAGGCTTTCAGCTTTTCAGTATTATGTTGGGTGTGGGTTTATTGTAAATGGCCTCTATTATGTTGTGATATATTCCCCCTATACCCACTTAGAGGAGAGTTTTTATCATGAATGGATTTGCATTTTATCAAATGCCTTTTCTGCTTCTATTGAAATGGTCATGAGATTTTCATTTTTCCTTTTGTTAATGTGGTGTATCACATTGATTGATTTGTGTATGTTGAACCACCCTTATGACCCTGGAATAAATCCTGCTTGTTCATGGTGCATGAACCTTTTATGTATTGTTGGCTTTGGTTTGCTAATATTTTGTTGAAGACTTTACATCTGTATTCATCAAAGACATTGGCTGTAATTTGCTCTTTTTATAGTGTCTTTTTCTGCTTTTGGTATCAGGGTAAACAATAAAATTAGAACATTCTCTCACACCATATGTAAAATAAACTGAAAATTGTTTAAAGACCTAAATGTAAGACCTAAAACCATAAAACTCTTTGAAGAGAACATAGGCAGAACACATTTTGACATAAATTATAGCAATGTTTTTTTGAATCAGTCTCTTAAGGCAAAAGAAATAAGAGCAAAAATAAACAAATGAGAACTAATTCAACTATTTTCTTGAGCCAATAAATTCCTTTCAATATGTATTTTCCCTATGTAAGGGAAGCCAGTTTATGATGCACCAAAAATTTTGGACAGAACTATAGTATTGAAAGAAACAAAGAAAATCAGTCTCTTCTTGATCCTAAATTGCTGCATAAACCAAACCAACATATTCACTCTGGGAGCACACTGTACACTTACCTAGGATACAGCATTAAGGAAAATTTTAGGAAGTTGTACCTTGAGGTTTCTCATTGTCTTCAGTAAGGTCCCATAATACCTCTAGTGGTAAATTATAGGCCAATACATTTTCTTTAATGATTCAGCCAATTCAAATAAGAATTTCTATCTACCTGCAAACCATAGAGTATTGAGTAGAGTTCCCTGTGCTATACAGTAGATCCTTATTAGTTATCTATTTTATATATGGTAGTGTGTACATTTTAATCCCAAACTCTTAATTTATCCCTCCCCACCCTTTCCCCTTTGGTAACCAGAAGTTTGTTTTCTATGTCTGCAAGTCTCTTTCTATTTTTAAAATAAGTTCACTTTTTTAGATTCCACATTTAAAGGAAATCATATACTTGTCTTTCTCTGCCTCACTTACTTCACTCAGTATGATAATCTCTAGGTCCATGCATGTTGCTGCAAATGCCATTATTTCATTCTTTTTTATGGCTGAGTAATATTTCATTGTGTATATGTACCACATCTTCTTTATCCATTCATCTGTTGATGGACATTTAAGTTGCCTCCATGTCCTGGGTATTGTAAGTAGTGCTGCAATGAACACTAGGGCATTGACGTGCATGTATCTTTTTGAATTATAGTTTTCTCTGGATATATGCCCAGGACTGGGATCACTGGATCATATGGTAACTCTGGAACCTCCATACTGTTCTCCATAGTGGCTGTACAAATTTACATTCCCACCAACAGTGTAGGAGGGTTCCCTTTTCTCCACACTCTCTCCAGCGTTTATTGTTTATAGACTTCTTGATGACGCCCATTCTGACCAGTGTGAGGTGATACCTCATTGTAGTTTTGGTTTGCATTTCTCAAATAATTAGCGATGTTGAGCATCTTTTCATATGCTTTTTGGCCATCTGTATATCTTCTTTGGAGAAATGTCTATTTAGATCTTCTGCCCAGTTTTTGATTGGGTTGTTTTTTTTTAATTATTATTTTTGAATTGAGCTTTAGAAATCTGTTACATTTCTACACACTAACAATGAAATAGCAGAAACAGGAATTAAGGAAACAATCACATTTATCATCACATCAAAAAGAATTTATGTGAGGACAAACCTACCTAAGGAGGCATAAGACCTGTACTCTGAAATGAAGAAGACCCTGAGGAAAGAAAGTGAAGACAATACAGATGGAAAGATATACCATGTTATTGTGTTGGAAGAAAGCATATTGTTAAAATGATGATACTACCCAAGGCAATCTACAGATTCAATCCCTATCAAATTACCAATGGCATTTTTCACAGAAATAGAACAAAAAGTTTTAAAATTTATATGGAAACACAAAAGACTCTGAATAGTCAATGCAGTCTTGAGAAACAAGAATGGAGCTGGAGGAATCAGGTTCCCTGACTTCAGGCTATACTACAAAGCTACAGTCATCAAAACAGTATGGTACTGGCACAAAAACAGATATATAGATCAGTGGAACAGGATAGAAAACCCAGAAATAAACCCACACACTTATGGTCAATTAATCTACAACAAAGGAGGAAAAATATACAATGGAGCCAGTTTAGAAAAAAAAAATGCTTAGCCTATTATATTCTATAAGCTTACAATAAATATAACTGCTTTTAAAAGTCAGTTAATTCATCTAATGCATAGAGCACAGAGATGTTCATAAAAAATTAATGTTCATATAGATTAAATACCATATTGATAAAGCCTCTATTCAAAACCTTAGTCAAAATAACTGTATTTAAGACTAGTTGGTAATAAAAATTAATTAGATGGGAACATGAGGAAGACCCACCGCAAACTCAGTTTATTGTTTGAAAGTAACATCTCAAATTATATTGCTCTACTGAAAGAGAAGTAAAATTATATTATTTTACAATTTAAAGACAGAATTCTTTCTTTCTGCTAATTTCAGTTATTAAATATTACATTATATTATTTACAAACATATTCTGTTAAAATTAATGTAATTTTGTTTTGATTTAGCTTTTAATATTTATATGTACAAACATATATATAAATTTGCATTCATTTGAGACATTTTCTACTTTAAATCACAACTATTTTTATGACATTTCTATGAATTCAATAGTTCATCAAATATTTTAGTTATGTTATTAAATTATCACCTAGAATAAATTACATTCATTAAATTATCCAGCAATTAAAAACAAAACTCTTGGAAAAACATTTTAACCTGCAAAGAATTTTCTTACTTATTTATAATACCCTGACCTATATTATCAAGCTTTACTTTCAATTATTTGCTAACTGGAATATTACTTTCTACTATCCTTTTTATACTTCTTTCCAAGTTCTTAATATATTTTCCAAAAAGAAGTCTAATTTTTCTGTGTGTGTTTACACCTAAGATTCCCAGCATGGAACATCTCTTTATTAATCTTGAGGACCTTATTAATTATTACATCTTATAGAACTTTTCCAGTTGTTTGCCTTTGAGATGTTTTTCTTGTTGATGGCAGAGAAGGCCAGATTTACTAGTTCTTGGTCAATAAGTGCTGTCTATATGACCTACCGGTTTATAGTTGCTTTATGTTTAATTTTTCCTCAAGTGCAGTAAATTTTCCCATTGAACTTGGCCATATTGTATCTATAATGAGCATATAATCTTGACTAACACAAGTGTATGCATATAAAATATGGCAAGATTTTGTGTTTCTTTTTTTAATTTTTGAAAATGAGGTATTTTTCTCTTAAGAAAATACTCTAATAAAGATGATTCAGGATTCCATAAAATGTATGATCTACATATTCTTGATGGTTGTTGGCTGGTAAATGGGCACATGGTACAGTGAGACACACTTCTCAGTAACAGAAAGCAATAAGGTCTTCTGGGGTGGAAAGTGTTTAGAAATAATTTATCTCTCTTGAAAGGAGACATAAGACAGTAGTATTTCCTTTTTTCAGCTCTTAATATTTCCACCTGATAGTGATGCAGCATTCTGATTCATGAAGGTGGCCAAAGGTAAGACACTGAGGTCTGTAGAGTGGAAAATAAAAGGCTCTGATGATATGATAGAATCACTGGAACAATGTACCTGAGAAAATGTTTTAAGTACATCACACATTCACATTGCTGAGGTCATTTTCTTTGGGTTTTTTCTGTTATTGTATCTGAAGTGTATAAACTGACACAGGGTTTTAAGGAAAGTATGATTGATTACAAAATTTCGTTACAAGTTAGTGATTAGTTACTGGTAAATAGTAATAGTTAATTTATTCACTATTTTACTTTCACATATCCTGACAGTCACTGTGAGTAATTTTGAGTGTTTGAAAACAGCACAGTGGGACAAATTTAATTTTTAATCATCAAATTCAGCAAGTTGACTGCTTGAGATTTCATACGTTTGAAGATTTTAAAAGGACACCATTAGCACTCAGATTATAGTAAGATGACGGCATCTCTTCAGTCCTTCAAAGGTACTGATGCTCTCATTTTGTTTGGCAAAATTGATTACATAAACTTCAGGGTATATTTAAGAAGTCAAATGAAGCTTCTTCCTTGAAATCTGAAATCTTAAAGGCATGTATTGATTTTTTTCTGTTTGCATTCTTTTAAAGAACCCTATTATGCATGGAATTAAATACGATACCCTCTCCAGAGTGACACTTTAATGGAGGTTTTCTAGAAAAAAAATGGTGGGAAAAATGTGTTTTAAGTGTATTTAAAGAAAGACTAATTTTTCTTCTGAGTTATAATTTTTATCAAATGCTATTTACATATTAGAAAATAACATCATAATATTTTCTAAAAGAAAGTTAAGCAAAAGAGTTTCCGTCTTGTCAGCTTTAACCTATGAAGCAGAAGACAATGCTTTGCCCTTAGATATTTGTTAACACAAATTAGAAAGACATCATATTCCAAAAAAAAAAATGATAAATAAATTAAAATATCTCAAGGAACTGTTTTAGAACTTCAGTCCTGTAAATGATATAAATATGTGAAGAAATACAAAATTTAAATGTAAACAATACAGTTTAAGATCAAATATTCATTTCATTAGTGATTAACAATGAACATGTATTTGGTTTTAATTTCACAAATATAATCCTATTTGTCTTAACCTGTTTCTATAGAAATAGAAGGCTGAAGGAGCTATATTCACTGTTTTTCTTGTGGCATCAGCATAAATGTTTGATGATTATGATTAATTTCATTTTTCTAGTGACAATGTATAGAGAAATAAGAGGCTGACCTCATTGTACATACATAGTTCATGTACTTGTAGGGAAAATAATGTGTTAATCTGTCTCATTTATAGAAATATTCATTTTTATGGATATACTATATCATATGAAAGCAGTGGTAAAAATATTCCACAAGAAACCCACAATATTTAACACAATTTTCATTTGTTGAATCCATCTAGAGAAGTCATAATTTTGCAAGTATATATGAACTTTCAAGTAAGTGAAAAAATAGACAAGTCTTGCAATAATAAAAACACCATCGTATCATCTCTACTTTCATAGAGAAGTAGATTCCTGTGTTTGCCTGATATGAACATCAAAATATGAAACTTAAATACACACCATAAGCCTAATAGAAGTAGGAGGAAAAGGAAGCCTCTGATTGTACACGAAGTATGGAAAAACCTGTAACTGAAAAGATGACTGTGGGTCCTTGGACAATCTCTGCTGTCACAAAGTACATCTGCCTTGGGGTCAGACTCAGCAGTATGTTTTATTTCAAGCAACACAAATCCAATTCTAAGACTATAATACACTAATGAATGTTATATTAAGTATTTGTGGGAACACAGAATGAGGGAATATATGATACTCTGGACAGAAAACCATCAAATATCCCATGCAGACATTGCTGACCCCAGCTTTTTCTTCTCCACTGCCTGTTACTGAGTCTGTTTTCCCATCAACATCTCAACTCTCATGAGAAAGAAAAACGGAGCTGGAGGAATCAGGCTCCCTGACTTCAGACTATACTACAAAGCTACAGTAATCAAGGCAATATGGTATTGGCACAAAAACAGAAATATAGATCAATGGAACAGGATAGAAAGCCCAGAGATAAACCCGTGCACATATGGTCACATTTGGTTCTGAAGAACCTAGGGGCAGGACAGGAATAAAGATGCAGACATAGTGAATGGACTTGAGGACACAGGGAGGGGAAAGGGTAAGCTGGGGCGAAGCGAGAGAGTGGCATGGACTTATATGTACACTACCAAATGTAAAATAGACAGCTAGTGGGAAGCAGCCACATAGCGCAGGGAGATCAGCTCGGTACTCTGTGACCACCTAGAGGGGTGGGATAGGGAGGGTGGGAGGGAGACGCAAGGGGGAGGTGATATGAGGAATATATGTATATGTATAGCTGATTCACTTTGTTATAAAGCAGAAACTAACACACCATTTTAAAGCAATTTTACTTCAATAAAGATGTTAAAAAAAAAAAAAAACTAGTACTTCCTCCTGCCCTTCCCATACTGCTGAAACAAAGGCCATAGTTATAATTAGATCAATTAGATCACTAGGTGCCTTCAGTAAAGGTAGTGCAAAAAAGAGGACAAGCTTTTGGAAGGACAAAATGAGATTTCACCGTGTGAAAGTTAAAAACAAAATTGAACGAACATACAAACAAAGGAACAAAAATGGTTAACAGTTCCCTTTATATTATTTTCTAGAAGCTGTTCATTCAGTACCATTTTCTAGATAGATGGACTGAGTATTATGAACTCATTTTTCCAACTTTGATTAAACATAATTGCTGAATAATTATAGAATAAAAAATTAAATGTTCATGCTTCTCTTTCTCCCCCTCCCCCCCCCTTTATTTCCTGCTAATCAGTACAGTAGCTAGACTAAATTTTTGTTTGTTTCTCTGCTTGGATCTGACAAACTGAAATTAAATGGCAGGATGATGACATTGAAGCATTTTCCTTGGTGAGGGAAGCAGTTAAAAATAGGAGATACAAGGGAATTGTTGAATTTTTAGATCAATTAATTTTGAAATCAAAGTTATGCTGGATTTCATTAAGAAGATAGCTTTTCTCCATGGAGATTTAATTAATCTGCCCGGTTAACTTTCTCTAATTTGTGCATTCATATAACTCCTTTCCTTTTTCTCATGTTGTGACATTTATTAGTAACTATCATATGCTTATTTACATCTATTATTGAATGCCTTAAGGAGTATAACCTCTTTGAAAATGATATAGATATCTGATTCATCTTGTGTAATCCAGGAGCTGGGCACTAAAAGTTATTTAATAATAGCATTGAATGAATGTCTCTCAGGGACAAAATTACTTTCTAAAAGTCACAAACCGAGTGTATCACCAAAAAACTAGAGGTAAGATGAATTTAATAGAAAAGTAAGTAGCATTTATCAGGTAGACTTAATTTCTGAATGTTTTCAAGAGATTAGTGAGCTTCACTATTTTTTTCAAGTTATCATCCATTAATAAGGAAAAACAAGATTTCCATCCTCAAAATTGTGTATGCTTATATCCTTAGAAAATTAATCACTGGCCATATCTACCCCTGGAGAGAGAAATATACCAAATATGATTAAAAATGAATGCTCAGTTATTGTTAAATGAATACAAATATTTGTGTTTGAAGTTGATTAAACTCAGTCATAGTGAAGAAAGGGAATCAGTTCCACTGTTAGTATACACTTTAGTTTAGAATGTTGCTTAATATGTTTGTATTTAGTGAGTAAATTAGGATTTTCTATTGGTGCTTTTTCTCCTTGATGAGTATTTACATTGATGTCATATTTAAATCCTTGGATTTTGTTATTGACCTGAGTTCTTCCATTTTAACTATTCCATTTGCCCCAGATACAGTCATGTTCGAATTCTGCCCCATCCTCATATTCACAATATAGCCATCTGACCACTAACCAAATTCATAAAAGTATTATATAGAGATGGCATGATAATAAGTAACATTGATGAATGATTCTTTCATAAATTTCTCTGAAGCTGTCCATTCATTCATTCACTCAATCAATTATCGAGTTACGGCTATGTGACGCACTCTTCTAAGTACCAAGATGACTCAGTCATATTTCTTCCCACCTCATGATTATGTTACTACAATGCCTTGGTTTGATCCACCCATTCTTCTACACTTATTTTTCTCACCTATAGCTTTCTTCTACTAATGCAAGCCTCCTTATTTCCTGCTGTAAATTACCACATAGGAAAACTCCCATGTGGAATCTAACTGCTGAAGGTTCATTACAAATCTATCATGAGCTAGGTAAGTGATTTCCCAGGAGATACACAAAATCAGATTGCATAGCAGATCTTCTTGTGTTATATATGATTCACCTAGAAAAATTTTTGGTTAATATTTTAGTCCCTTAGACTGCACCATTTATTAAAGCATAGTCTTTCTTCCCTTCACCTTTTTAAAATATTTTATTGGAGTATAGTTGATTTATTATGTTGTGTTAGTTGCAGGTGTACAGCAAAGTGATTCAGTTATACATATGCATATATTCATTCTTTTTCAGATTCTTTTCTTATATAGGTTATCGTAGAATACTGAGTAGAGTTCCCTGTGCTAATACAGTAGGTCCTTGCTGGTCATCTAACTTATATGTAGTGGTGTGTGTATTTTCATCCCAAACTCCTGATTTATCCCACCCTCCATGCTTCCCTTTTGGTAACCATAATTTTGTTTATTTTGTTTTTTTTTTTTTTGCGGTATGTGGGCCTCTCGCTGTTGTGGCCTCTCCCGTTGTGGAGCACAGGCTCCGGACCGCAGGCTCAGCGGCCATGGCTCATGGGCCTAGCCGCTCCGTGGCATGTGAGATCTTCCCATACCAGGGCATGACCCCGTGTCCCCTGCATCAGCAGGCGGACTCTCAACCACTGCGCCACCAGGGAAGCCCATAAGTTTGTTTTTGACATCTGTAAGTTTGTTTCTGATTTGTAAATAAGTTCATTTGTATCATTTTTAAAAATTAGATTCCACACATGTGTGATATCAGATGATATTTGTCTTCCTCTGTCTGACTTACTTCACTTAGTATAATTTCTAGGTCCATCCATGTTGCTACAAATGGCATTTTTTATGGCTGAGTAATATTCCATTGTATATTTGTGCCACATTTTCTTCATCCATTCATCTGTCGGTGGACATTTAGGTTGCTTCCATGTCTTGGCTATTGTAAACAGAGCTGCAGTGAACATTGGGATTCAGTCTTATTAAGGGCACATGGGCTTGCCTTCTGCCTCCTTCTTTTCCTTTCCTCTCCAACCTCTGGAACCCATAATGGGTAATATACTGAAAATAAAAATAAATAAATAAAAAAAGCTTTATAATTTCACTTCTTCTGGGTCGTGCAATACTGTTTTGGCACAAAGCTTTATATTCTTATCTTTTAAACCTGAACTTTATTAAATTGGAAACTACAGATACGTTTCTTGGTATCATTTTCAACATCTGCTTTACTGCTAACTGCAGACCCTTTGGCAGCCTAGTGGGGTAGGGGAAAGAAGAGAGAGGAGCATGAAGGCAACGCCTATATAAAGCTGCAGGAGGAGGCACTGTTTATGGCAACTATCTAAAGGGGCAGATTGGGGACTTCCCTGGTGGTCCAGTGGTTAAGACTTTGTGCTTCCAATGCAGGAGGCTCACGTTCGATCCCTGGTGAGGTAACTAGGACTCCACAGGCCACATGGTGTGGCCAAAAAAAAAGATAGATTGATGGTTGGCATAATATGAGGAGCCTAGTAAGGAATATCTATTTTCCTTTGTCTAATTTACTCTCTTTGTTATTGAATAATACATGATCAGGTTTTACTCAGTTTGATTAAAATTATACAGGTGTTAGCTCTATTTCTACTCAATACATTTGTCTAAATCAACATAATATCTTCAGCTCCCAATAGATGCATTTTTTTTTAAAGCTTTAGATCTGTGAGGTTCTTGTTTCACTAAAGGATTATTCAAACAAGTGTATGTATACATTTAAATGCAGTAATTATAGATTGAATATTTGTTCCACCAAAAGTCATATATCAAAGCTCTAAACTCCAGTTTTTGGTATTTGGAGGTGAAGCCTTTGGGAGGTAATTAGGATTAGATGAGATCATGAGGGTGGGGTCCTCATAATGAGATTAGTTTCCTTGTAAGAAGAGGAAGAAACCAGAGCTCTCTCTCTCTGCCCTGTGAAGATACAGTGAGAAAGTTGCTATCTTCAAGCTGGGAGGTGTATCTTCTCTAAGAACAGAATCTGCTTGCTCCTTGATCTTGGACATCTTAGCCTCCAGAACTCTGAGACATAAATGGCCATTATTTAGCCACCTAGTCTATGGTATTTTGTCACAGCCCTAGATGAACAAGATAGCAATCAAGGTTTTCAGTCGTTAGATACTTTAGCTTCCCATGGACATGGACATTTGGAGGAAGAAAAAGTAAAAGAAAGAGTTTATTAAATCTCAACGTTTTATTATTTGAAGATAATTTCAGTCAATAGATACTAGCTCTGAGAAAGGTTTTTTAGAGGACCAGAAGTGTCTTCTTCATGTATTTAACAGACAAATATTTTTCATATTCTGCCTATATAACTGGCCCAGTTGGCATATATATATATTTTTTTTTTTTTTTTTTTTTGCGGTACGCAGGCCTCTCACTGTTGTGGCCTCTCCCGTTGCGGAGCACAGGCTCCGGACGCGCAGGCTCAGCGGCCATGGCTCACGGGCCCAGCCGCTCCGCGGCATGTGGGATCTTCCCGGACCGGGGCACGAACCCATGTCCCCTGCATCGGCAGGCGGACTCAACAACTACGCCACCAGGGAAGCCCTGGCATATAATTTAATGGTTGCTTTCACTCCCTAAGTTCAATGTTTCTCAAATGAACTGCCATTTACAGATCAAAATATTTAATAAAAATTTCAATGCACCGGGAAAAACATGCCAATAAAGGCCATCTGCATTTCTCCATTAACTTTGCTTGTTGATAAATTTAAGAAACTTGTGAGGATGTTTCCATTATTCATGTACAGATTAAGTGTTACATTTTAAGTATGTTACTTTAGTTATTAATTTTCTCTTTACAGTTGCTAAAATTTTTCATTTGAAAATGCGTATTTATTACAGCTTCGTCTAGTTCTATATTACACTTTTTTAAAAGTTCTTTAAATGTCTTCTAGGTGGAAACAAATACATGGAATTTTTTTTTCTGAATATGTATTTACTCTACATTAAATAGTTGCTTTGTTAATTTGGAATTTTATGAACCATCATCAGTAGAAGTGGAATTCAGTGAATCATTTTATATGGACTGCCATCAATTTATTTATTGGCATGGGAAAGCAGCATATGAGAATCTTGCTTAATTAGTCTTATTGTTCCCACTGGTGAGACAAAAAATATATTTGATTACACTGTAAATGAATTTTCTCTGTAAATACTTTTTCCTTTTTACAACTTTACCGAATTCATTAATTTGGTACCAATAGACTCCAGACCACATCATGTTTTATTTGAGAAAATAATAGGAGAGTGATTATTTTTATCAATTTTTGTTTTGATACACTTATGTGTATTCTGTTGCTGAATTATCCAGATTCATGACACTCCAGATTGTCAGGGAAGTATTAAACATAGACTAGACCTGAGAACACTGAATTTGGTTGAGTCTTCTCAAGGTGGAGTCTGTCCTTCTGCCTTTAGCATTAAGCATATCTACCCAGTGATGGGCATATAGACAACTTGAGAAAATGATTGATGTAGCAGAACAGAAAAGTAATGCTGTTTAGATTTTTCAGTGCTCTTTAACAGTATGGAAACAGCCGTAGTTAACAACATTGCTCATAGCTTCAAAGCCCATATTTAAAGAAATATGCATTAAAATAAACAGAAATGTTCCTGAATTTGTATAAGGTTAGAATGTTTTTAGAAGAAAATATGCATTTTAAATAGGAACTTTTATTAGGACAAAGCCTGTTACAACCATACTTTGTCTTCTGCCCGTTTTGTCTATTTTATCTTCTGTATATGTCTCATATTGAAATGTAAGTAGTATGAGTTTTGTGTTTGTTCTACAAATGAAGGAGAAATTGCTCAATGTTTACTTGCTAATAATAAATATAAATTTATTAATTGCTTACTGACTTATATATCCCCATTGGGAATGGGGCACTTTCTTGGATCAATCCAAAGCTTTTTGCTTGAATTCGTATGACACTAATCTTTTCTTTTTTTTCCATTGTACAATACAAAAAAGGAGTAACGTGTTTATAAATTGACAATATTGACAATAATTTTCCCATTCCCTTATTAAACTGAGGGCATTTTTTGAGGGCATTTTTATATTAATTGGAGTCTCTTTTTTTTATAATTATGGTGGTAATTATTATTTTATGGATTATGTTATCTTCTATTTGAAGTATTGAGTTCATACTTAATAAGGAAGTTCTGTGAGCAGACAACTTCGAAATCTATGCAGTCACTTTTGATATGTTAGTTTTAAAATAGTTGTCAGTTGTCCACCTAGATAGAAACACAGGTATAAATAAACACTAGAAATCAGAAATAATTGACAGTAGCTACAAAAGTAAATAATGCACTCACCTCTCATGGGAATACCCAACCTATACAGTTTTGTAATTCTGCTTATTTTTCTGCCATTTGCACTCTTGGCTGATCAGAAATAACTATGTTATCAGTTTGTCTTATTTTAAATTGAAGAAGAAATATAAATAATATATATATGTGCTTATCTTTCTATCTACACATTGCTACATATTTAGAAAAGACCCATTAAACCAAAGTCTCCCAATGTTCAGAAATTAATTATAAAATAATTCCACTGAAGTTATTCTTCTTAATTATTTTACTTGCCACTGTTATTTTTCTCCACTAGAAGCAATGTTTATTTTTTCCCTCATGCCATCATTTGACACATATATAATCCTGTTTTTATTTATTTGTGTATACAGCTCATATTACCAAATGAATCATTTGGTCCTTGAGGTTTGAGATTCCATCTCTTATTTAAAATAGTATTGAAATTGCTAAAAGTATGAAATATGTACCAAGACAATATGTTTGGGGTTCATCATGGTTGGACACAATTTGCAATATACCAGAACCAACAAACCAATATACGTAAATTACTTAAGGCTCAGTCATATATGTGTATATATGGAAGTCCCCTAGAATTGCTCTGGGGGTTGAAGAAAATGAAAAAAATCTGGGTAAAATGCTTAGTGCAGTCAAATACAAGAATTTTTTTGAGTAATCATTATTAATTTTATTATTTTCTTTTCCTAAATGTTATTATCTCTTCAAATAGATATTCAATAACTATTTGTTAATAAGTGATAAAATTTTGTGTATATTTGCCCAATATAGATGATGTTTATAATAAATAAATACCATGTGCTTATAGCAGGTAAAAAATTGATGACTTTAACATTTGGGACAAATTATTCAAGAAGTCATGGCTTACTTTTAGGTGAGCCATTTAATGGTGGCATATGATGACCTGAAAGCATAGTTTGGCTGGAGACAGCAAAACAAGGGAAGGAGATGGGAAATGGATAGTGGAATATGTGAAGAGAGTTGCAGTTATACAGTGGGAGACTGGTTCACAAAAATAAGAATACAGACAGATGGTTAGTGATAAGTGGTCAAAGGAATTTTAACCACTAGCAAATCTAATATTTAATTTTGACTTGTTTGTTTTTTTCTTTCTCTTTTTTTTGAAAAGTCAAAATTTCCTCAGTCACTGTTTTTTGTGTGTTTTTGTTTTTGATTTTAATTGGAGTAGTTGATTTACAATGTTGTGTTAGTTTCAGGTGTACAGCAAAGTGAGTCAGTTATACATATACATATATCCACTCTTTTTTAGATTCTTTCCCCATATAGCCTATGTAGCCTTCATCATCCATCTCCCCAGATAGGTAAATTTTACTACATATCAAATATGAATGTTTTTCATCTGGTTGGTTTTTTAGAAATTCTAGATCAATCGGGTTGAATGGCTAAAAATTATTATGTCACTGATATGATAGAGATAGAAGTGAGATTAGGAGCTCAGCAGTTGCTGTGATTCAGAAACATGAGTGACCATGAACACTGATGGGTCTGAGGATTTATGAACATATCATGGAGGCCTGCCCTAGCCACTCCAGAAAATGAGATAGGAGATTCAAGACAGTTCCATTTAAATCCCAAGGATGGTGTGAATTCAATCCACATTCAGGTTATATGCCATTGTAAAAGGAATGATGAAATATTTTAAAATGACAACTTTGCTGGCTTTGAATCCAGGTAAACAGTATAATGAAACGTGTTCAGCTAAATGTTCTTTTTCTGATTTATAGTGTCATATAAGTAAAGTTTTCAAACCTGTATGGTTTCATCGGCTGTTACTATGGGATTTCATATTTAGGCAATATTACTACTCTTCCACCATATTTACATAAACAACACAAATAGATTTTCTTGATTTTACTGAGCTTTAAACAAATATATTCTTGGATATGGCTTTTGTTTATTCAGTTAACCCTTGAACAAGGAGGGGTTTAGGAGACCCTGATCTCCGCAAAGTCTAAAATTTACCTATAACCTTACAGTTGACCCTCTGTATCCAAGGTTCCACATCAGGGTATTCAAACAACCTCAGATCATGAAGGACTGTAGTACTTATTCAGTGAAAGAAATGTATAAGTGGACATGCACAGCTCAAACCTGTGTTGTTCACCTGACTATGTTCATTCTTAGGCTTTGGGCAGGAATGTTTTCCCACTTGAGCGTGCTGAAAAAGTATGATTGGTCTTTCTAGTTCCTTTTAATTTTTATTTGGTTAATTTAAAATTCAAAGAATGATCAATGTTTTGCTTATTTAATGGGACATTCTCACTAGGCCAGTAGTATGACATATTGACTGATCGTCTGTTTAGCTAATGGGCTAACCCTCTCCAAAGATTATTCCTGTACCTTTATATAAAGACATTCATCACTTTCTATTGTTTAGTCATAGAGAAACATGATTCCTTTCAAACTATGAAGTTGTGCCTATGTATGTTTATGTACACATGTAGGCATTAGTACAGGATTGTGCCTGTTGTTTGATTCACATCCAAACCCACAGCTGACACTCTAAGGGATCTAGTGAGGTGACAAGAATACCATGACTGTGGGAGATTGGGCACTAAATGATGATTTGCATGAGACTGGGAACCAGGATCCTCTTTTTGACCACAGACTTTACAAACATGTCCATGTGAGAGCCAGTTCATTTAAAAAGATAGTGCTTACCAAACGTAAGGTAGATAGCTAGTGGGAAGCAGCCCCGCATAGCACAGGGAGATCAGCTTGGTGCTTTGTGACCACCTGAAGGGGTGGGATAGGGAGGGTGGAAGGGAGGGAGATGCAAGAGGGAAGAGATATGGGAACATATGTATATGTATAACTGATTCACTTTGTTATAATGCAGAAACTAACACACCATTGTAAAGCAATTATACCCCAATAAAGATGTTAAAAAAATAAAAAGATAGTGCTATATTTTTATTTTAAAAGATGTCAAAATATAGTAAAAAAGATAGTGTCTTTTTACATAAAAAGGCTGGGTGGATACCAGTATTTAATATGTGAAGTTTATAGAAAAAACACCCAACAACTTAACCAATATTTACTATCCTTTAATTGCTTTTCTTAGGACTTCAGAACATCAGGACTGTTCCTAGGTGACAATTTCAGTTCACTGAAAACAAGCTAGATTCTGATTTCCAGCCAGAGAACATTTAAAACATTATTACCGTATAATGAAAGAATCCTCCTTTAGTAGTAAATTACCTGCAAAAAGGAAAATATTATCCATGTCATTTCTACTTCGAAATGCACGTGTTTAGTAATGAAAGTCATTATGTTGCCCAAACGGAGGAGATATCTAAAATCACTTACAACAATGAAATTAATCCTACTCAAAATAAATACCTGGCTATAAATCATTGCTCTCTTTACAGGTTTATATAGTATGGAAGACAGCATGGTTCATGGACTGAGTAAGGGCAATTAGACTGGGATGTCTATGGTGTGAGTTCCAGCTCTGTTGGAACTCAGATGGCCTCAATCAATTCAGTTAAATCTCCAGTACTTCAGCCTCCCCCTTTGTAAAATGGTGATGTTATTAACACTAGTGATAAACATCAAAGAAATAATGCAAGTGAAAGCTGTTTGAAAATTATAAACGATTACATAGATGATATTTGTTTGTTTTATCTAGGACTGTGAAATATAGTGGGCAGATTAAAGAGTTTTTAAATACCTTTAGTAAGCATCTATAAACATCTCTTTCTTCTTATCTCTTAAAAAAGAGTTTCTCTCGTTATAATTCATATGTCAGTGCTGCCTTGGGAGCTGGCTCTTATCAGTGCTATGAAATATGGATACTATTCAACTCTTTCACTACTCCTGCTTTCATGGTAAAACTCTACCGTGTCCTGGATATCCCTATCAGACTTTGGTGTTGACATCCAGGCACCTTCAGGCAGCTTTGCATACTTCCAGAACTAAGAGTAGACATGCTGCTCTGCTGTCAGGGGCTCTCTCCTCATTTACATGTGCTTTCTGAAATCACCTGCTATCTTCTCTTTGGGTGCACAAACATTTGTATGTAGTGGATAGCAACTTCTTCAAACTACTGACTCCAAACTTTCTTTTCCAGCCACTGGTGCTAGTTAATGGTGGTGGTATTGGTAGGGTATAGGGATGGGGTATGAGGGGACGAGTGGCCAGAGACAATTTATTCCCTTTCACTAAAGACTCCTTCAGCTCTTTGACAACACCCAGCTGCTTGGGTCTCTGGTGCTTAAGTACTGAAAAATGATTTCCTACTATATTTTGCCAAACTCATTACCATTTTTTCCCTCATCTGCTCTCTAGGAGACTACTATACATGATCCAGTTTTGCCTTTGATAATCTGATAACAACTATTCTAAAGTCCTGAATCCAGGAACATAGTTTTCTTTCAGATAAAATTCATTTCAGAGGACAGAGCTTTCCAGGACTTGAATGTGAATGTCATCATTTCCCAATGGAACTTGCTTATCGGTTTCTCCTCTTTGTTGGTGGCAGGGCATGAAATAAAGCTTTCAGCATCTGTAACTTTTCCACCATTCACATTTTCATTTCCTCCTAAATTAGTTCTGTCTCTAGTCAAGCAATTCGTTTAAAATGTATATACCTAGGGTTGTAGACATGTGACACATTATGCTTCTCAGAAATATCTGTAGTTTAAATGTGTCACTGATGTAGTTTGATTTTCCATAAGAAAAACTTTTCCTACACATTTAGTGTAGAAAAATTGGAAGATTGCAATAAGCAAAATTTGATAAGTGAAATACAGAAAATAACTATCAAGTTTTTGGAGTATACTCTTCAGAGACTTTCCTTTGCATATATGAATATGTTTTCTTAAAATAATAATGGGTTCTAATAGTATCCACAATTTTGAAACTTGTCTTTGTGGTTAGTAACATGTAACATGTATGCATTTAAAATAGTAAACTATTAAATAAAAAATACCCATTTTGAAGATAGAATAAATCCCACTGTTTGGATATATGATAATATTTTTAACAAATTCCATAATGTGGGACATTAGGGACAATCTAGTTATTTTACTTTTATAAGATCATATCTTTGTTTCCATAAGTTGTAACTGTTATAGAAAACCATTAGAACATACAAGTAAGTCTTAAGAATAGTTAAATTAGGGTCTTTAAGCCGATTTCAGTGGGTCCATTCACTCTCTGTTGATTATGTGGAAAACTTTGTGTCTGTGCATAGGTAGCTTATTCCTAGACAGGAGCTCCATATTTCATCAAATTTTCAGATTTTTAAAATAAATTATGTGTTTTTGTTTCTCTAGAAAGGGCATCTATTTGATATAATAAGTATATAAACACTGTTGGGGACACCATGATGGTGTAAGTCTTTTGTTGACTATAACAACCTTTATTTTCCAACTGTGTTGTGGCACTTTGGAACCATCTACACACTTCATCCCTCTAAATAGCATAAATGAGAACCCGTTTTGTACCCAACTTTGGCAATACTACTACGTAACGTGTATTCTGTGGCTTGCAGGTTTGCTTTTGAGCTCTATGTTGAGCTGTTATAGTTACTATTTTCCTTGATCTAGTTCTAGTCTTCATTTTAATCCTCAGTAGATTATGTTACTAGTTTTCACACTAAAAAGACTAACTCAACAGTTTTCAAACGTCTATTTGCAGGCAATTCCAGTTGCGGTTAGTATAATGTCCAGATGTCAGAGGGGATAAGAGGTACACATTGTTCTCCTGGAGGAGATGTAACTATTTCACAAAGAGCTCCACCTCCAGTGTTTCTATTCATCTTGAACAGAGAAGCAGATGGCAAACTGATTCTCTTTTGTGACAAACCAAACATTAATGGTATCCAGAACTTGATTTTATTTCCCAACTCTCAGTGAAGAAATCTGTGGGCAAGATTTATAACATTGTCTTCTATCTTCTATTTTTTTCTCTCATTGGTATTCTTTACAGGTCTCATAAACTCAACAAGTCAGCAGGGTAATCCTGTCAGATTTCAACTTTTTCTTTGTCTCTGTAATTCTATTGCTGCCAGAAAGCAACTTCTACAGTGTAGTTTTTCTTTCCTTTCCATTCCTTTCCTTTCTTTTCCTTTCCTTTCTTCTTATTTTATTATATTTTACAATTTTCAGCATCACTGTGTCTCCTAATGCTAGGCAACATATAAGAAGAAAAAAGGGTCAAAAATATGAAAGGAAAAGTGGATAACCAACTACTAACACAAACTATTAACAGAAGACTAGTAGACAAGAATGGATTTAATTTTATTAAACTTAAAGGGAGAGCTAAATAATGGGAAAAAAAAATCTGCCAGATTTACAAGTACAAGAACATACCTAAAATTATCATCCCAAGCACCTTACCGGGCTTTAAATAGCAAATATTTTTGATGATTTTAATTTTTAAAATATGCTTTTACTTGTAAAGTTGGAAAGTAAAAAAATGACATCAAAAATCAAATTTGATATGGTGGTGAGATAAAATATACTCCATTTCATTCAGAGAATTAACTATCTTTATTTCCCAAGTGAAATGTTTTATTTTTCTCTCCAGTTAGTACTATCTAGGACACTGAATCTGGTAGTAAGGAAGGATATTATCTATCAAAACAGTCTAGAGGGCTTCCCTGGTGGCACAGTGGTTGAAAGTCCACCTGCCGATGCAGGGGACAAGGGTTCGCACCCCGGTCCGGGAGGATCCCACGTGCCGCGGAGCGGCTAGGCCCGTGAGCCATGGCCGCTGAGCCTGCGCGTCTCGTACAGCAAAAAACAAACAAAAACAGAAACAAAAAAAACAGTCTAGAACCTTTCATTCCTACCATGACTATGTTTAAGTGGCACAATTCTAAAAGTCATTGCTAACACTTTAAATTTCACAATTTATGCAATAACTGTTGTCAAACCCAAGGTTATGTGCCCGATGCACAGTGAGGACAAACAAACAGTGAAGCAAAGGAGAACAGGTGGCTCCGTGATCAAAAGACACTAACTCTAGGGTGGGTTTTCAGGGAAGAATTTTTAAAGGCAAATATGGGGGGAGGGCTGCAGGGTATGTGACCTTCTTCTGATTGGTTGGTGGTGAGGTAACTGGGTGGTGCTCCAGGAATCTCAGTCATCAGCCTTCTGTTTCCAGTGAGTCTGGGGTCCATGTGCTTGGCTCAGCCTGAAGTTACCATCCTCCACCTGCATCAGGGCCTTAGTTCCTTTATAAGAACGCAGAGATATGTGTCAGATTGTTATATATATGTCCCTTCAGGAGGAGCTAGGAGTCCTGTGACTCTGTAGTTCTAATTATTAGCTGTTTGAATCTGCCTTTTGGAACTCAGGGAAGGTCTAGGAGGCTGAAGACTTTTTCCTACAAACAAGAAATGGAAATGCTTTTGGACTCAGGAGGTCCGCACAGGGTCCTGCTTAGTTTCATAACGATTATTTTTACAATGTGTATAAAATGGTAATATATATATTTATATATATACACATATATAATTATAAACACACACAAGTAACCTTAAAGACTTGCATTTTAGAAAGTATGATGGCATCTTATTAAATTAACTAATTTCAAAATGACAAATGGCATGACATTTTGAAACATTATAGGTTTTTTTAAATCGAGGCATAATTGATATATAATATTATGAAACATTATAGTTTTTGACTCAACTTCACCTTATCCTCAAATGAGAACCAGTGAGCTTGAGGCAATGTGCTTAAACGCCCATTTTTATTTTATTTCTGCTAAGTCAACTTGCTGTTTGAGGAGGCTACATGCCTAACTATTTCAGTTGAGCTCATTGGCTGGGCAAGGACACCATCTTTGGTTCACTTCTGCATCAGTGCTTAAAGCCCAACTGTAGCCTATCCCTATTACTTCTTTCTCTTTGCTTTCATTGACTATCAATCTAACGTATCTAAAGACCTGTCCTTATCTATTTCTATCTTTATCGGTTTGTGTTTTTCTTCATTCAAACAAATCACAATATAATCTTGGGAAGCTCTTCTATTATAGGACACTCAGTAATATTTCTGTGAAGTTTTACTGCCACTGAGATTTTACAACTCCTTGGACATAATATACCTTTAGGTTAGAGGATGAAAATGATTGAAGCTGAAAACATTACACCATAAAGCCAGACTCTGCTTAAACTCCATTGGCTTGAGCCTAGTATTAAAAATTTAACACATAACTTAGGCAAAGCTTCTTTTGAGACAATAGGTAATAGCCTTCAGAACCTATGATACTGCCCTGTAGAAACCCGATCGTCTTCTGTCTAGATTCCCTCACCATTGCCTATAAATGTAAAACTTAAAGCAACTTAAGTGAATAATCCAATAATAGTAAATTGGATTTAAATTAGATTTAACAGTAATCCACAATATTTTGACTATCATCTTGCCTGCATACTTAGCCACTTGCCTGTCTGCATTTTGATTGTCAAATTATTAAAACTGTGAATGACTATCAATAATTGTATAAGCAAAGGTGGGAGCATATTTACCAAGAAGTATTTTACAGATAAAATGAATATGATTTTTTCTTCAAATTTTCTTAGTAAATAAGGTCACATTATATAATATTCAGTTGGACACTGGATAAACCTTGTAAAGCTACTTGGCTACTGAATAAAAATGTGCAACTAAGCTGTCTTACGATATTATAATTAAAAAGAAAAAAAGGAACAAGTAACCCCTTCCTGCTTTTTTCAGTATCTTCTATTACTCATGAGTTAATTTCTAGCACATTTGTCAATCCACTTCTAACTGTGTAGTTCCAGTCTGACATACATTTCAATAAAAGTAATAGGATTATTATTTGTGTGTAAATAAAATAGGTGTTGTGGCCTCTCCCGTTGCGGAGCACAGGCTCCGGACGCGCAGACTCAGCTACCATGGCTCGCGGGCCCAGCCGCTCTGCAGCATGTGGGATTTTCGCGGACCGGGGCACGAACCCGTGTCCCCCGCATTGGCAGGCGGACTCTCAACCACTGCGCCACCAGGGAAACCCAATTGACGTCTTTTTAAAAACTGTTCTAACTTCTACAATCTTTAAGAATAATATTGTCAATAAATATTTTTGTCAATTAATAAATTTAATTCTCTTATTTTGATACCTGTGACTTACGTATTTTGTTGAATAGAAACATTACTGTCAAGTACATCAAATGTCTGGAATCATAGTTTATTATTTTCTCTTTATTTTTCACCCATTGTTGAAACTATAAACTTAAACTGAGTTAACTAATACCTCAATTTATTTGAACTAAATTAATTGAGAGCTTACAATGTATAAATCATATATATGGTAAATATACCCATATGTTAGAAAAATAATAATAGGAGAGCCCGTGCTCTTAGGAGGTTCACAGTATAGAACTGTGCACATACTTACCTCTTTGTTCATTTTGTTAATCTTTTATTGCGCTCTTGGTTTACAAATTCTATAAAGATTAGCTGGATTAGGTCTATAGTGAGACACAGATTCTAAAATAATTACATGCAAGTGAAAAAATGCAGTTTTAGGACAGCAATTTTCAAATTTGGGGATGCATAAACCATTAATTTTGTTCAGTACAACAGGAGTAGATGGAGAGATACAAAGAGCAAAACAATTGAGAAATGCCTTGAAGGCCAGGCTAAGAAATCATACGCAGGCTCAGCGGCCATGGCTCACAGGCCCAGCCGCTCCGCAGCATGTGGGATCTTCCCAGACCGGGGCACGAACCCTTGTCCCCTGCATCGGCAGGCGGACTTTCAACCACTGCGCCACCAGGGAAGCCCTGACGTCATTTTTAACTAGGAGAGAAGGAAATTAAAATTATGTGTAAGAATCATATTCACGAAGTAAAATATAATCTAAATATTTGACACCAAAGGAATAAGCACTATAAACAGAACTGAAATATGAATCAGGCATATATAAATAGAGAGAAGGAAGCTGTAATGCTAAAGATTCCGGTATTATATGTTTTATGCCATTAACAAGAGATTATGATTCTTTTAATCTATTAGTGCCTCTACAGGTTGGTCCAGTCCAGAGGAGAGAAACTGGCATTTATTGAGTGCCTGCTATTTGCCTTACTCTATGTGTTATTCTCGCCTCATTTCCATCACTGAAATGTAAGGTCCAGGGCATGTCTGGTCACTGCTGAATTCTGTGTCCCTGATGAGTGCCTAGCATAATGGATATCCCATGTATATCTGTTAAATAAGTGAATTAATTCAATCTGTATAGTATTCTGCTAGTGTGATACCGTTAGTACAGTTTACAGATGAGAAAACTGAAGCTGAACACAGGGTAATAGAGTTAGTAAATCCCAGAGTAATGATTTCATTCCAGACCTCCTTGCTTTCAAGTATAAAATGCTATTTCTTCATGGTTTCATATGCATAAAATATATAATCCATATTTATATGAAAAATCATTTAATGTTTTCAGTCTATTCCCACACTGTATAGTCTCATGAAAAAATACATTTCTGAGTTAAAACTTTAAAAGTGAACAGAGCTTAATTTAAAAATAAAGCCCTTTTTTTTCTAATCAAATTAGTGCTGCACTACCTTGATTCAGCAGACAAAACAACTTCCCACACCAGAAATAAATGAAACAGGATACATGATTTCAGGAAATTGACAATAATCTTCATGCCATCCCTAAGGCTTTAGAGTGGGGACTTCATTGTCTCTCCTCTGCTTTAGAAGCTCTCAGGCTTAAAGGAAGTCATAACAGTTATTTCAGCAAAATGACAGGAGCCTGTGCTGGGGGCAGCCAGGTGATATTGCCCAGATCTTTACTCTCTCAGGGCTGTGGTAGTTTCTGGTGCCTATAATCTTAGTGCCAGATTTTTTTTTTTTTTAAATTTTTGGCTGCGTTGGGTCTTCGTTGCTGCACACGGGCTTTCTCTAGTTGCAGTGAGCGGGGTCTACTCTTCGTTGCGGTGCGCGGGCTTTTCACTGTGGTGGCTTCTCTTGTTGCGGAGCATAGCCTAGAGCTTGCAGGCTCTAGAGGGCAGGCTCAGTAGCTGTGGCGCACGGGCTTAGTTGCTCCACAGCATGTGGGATTGAACCCATGTCGCCTGCATTGGCAGACGGATTGTTAACCACTGCACCACCAGGGAAGCCCTTAGTGCCAGATTTAACAGCATTGCACAAATAGCCTTCTCCATAGTAACAGCTTTCAGATTCTGCCCCTCACATTGAGTTTTCCTGGGCATGAACTTCAGTTTTGGTTACTGGAAGATGACACATCCTAAAGAGAGCCAAAAGGTCCCACAGGCAGAAAGATTAAACCAAGTCCATGATCTCCACCTCAGAAAAATTTACTGTAAGTGATTGAAATCCACAAGGGGCACTAATTCTGATTCCATTATGGGCTGCATCATACATTATATGACTGCATTATATGCATCATAAAGCATTTATCATGTAATATTAGTACTGCTACTAGTACTACAACTAATACTAATGGTAACACAAATGACAATCTATTGATACTAATACTATAAATAATAATAATAATCACTACTATATGTCTCAAATAATTTGTGGGTTGTAAATAAGCAATAATAACATTAAATATTTATCCAATACTAAACATGGCTTTTACAGCCACAAATTTTTTTATGCTTTGGAAAAAATATGTATCCTTAGATATTAAGGTCACTTTTTAAATGAGGAAATTCCATTTGAAACTGGTTTTTCTCTATTATTCAAAGTAAGATAACTGGTAAATGGGAGTGGGTAATTCAAATCCAGCTCTCTTCAGTTCTTTTTAATCTATATTTTTACCTATCCATCCATCCATCTAGGTTCCTTCCCAGTTACCTGTAGGTGATCTGAAGTATTCACACTCCACTCTGTAGTGAGTAATATTTCAAAGAATCATTAAGATATAAAACTCCCCAGCTTTAAGAGTTTTGACTTTTCCACTGACCTTTTCTAGCAGGTTGTACTGTACATGAATAGATCCCTTTAAAAAGACCTCATAGTGGACAATCAACCCCAGAACAACTTTCAACTACCAAGCAATGTCAAGGGCCCCTGTAGTGAGTACTCTGTTTCATTTTCAACTTTCATGTGAGACACCAATTCCCAGGTTGAATTTTCTTGCACAAGTTATTTTCAATACATTACTGAATTATTATTTTTGTATTATTAAAACCTAGAAACTATTTCCTGGGGATTGCATTCACATATTTTGTGTGAAAAGTGACACATCTCTGACATTTCTAACAGTCACTGAGGTGATATTCTCTCTCAAAGCTAATGATAGGAACTGTTTGTTTTAAATTTGGACCACAGTGAGCCAATAACTGAAGTATATGAGGGTAATTGGGGAGAAAATAAGCTTGGCCTTTTAGAAATTCTTTAAGAAATTACGTACAAGCCTAAAGATGAAAGTGATACCCTTTTCAAAAGTGAAATAAAAGGGATTCTGTGAACTAGGGATAGTGAAGATTGATGTTAATCAAAGGCAAATTTCCAGAATGACATATTTTTTTAAGGTATACATAAGAATTTAAGAAACAGTGCAGTCTTTAGAAAGTTTTTTTACAATCTTTAAAGTTTACTTTCCATTTACCATTATTACAAAATATTGGCTCTATTCCCTGTGTTGTACAATACCTCTTTAAGCCTACCTTGCACCCAGTAGTTTGTACTTCCCACCCCTCCACCCCTATAATGCCCCTTCCCACCCACAACTGGTAACCACTAGTTTGTTCTCTGTATCTGTGAGTCTGCTTCTTTTTTGTTCTATTCACTGGTTTGTTGTAGCTTTTAGATTCCACATGTAAGCGATATCATACAATATTTGTCTTTCTCTGTCTGACATATTTCACTTAGCATAATGCCCTCCAAGTCCATCCCTGATGCTGCCAATGGAAAAATTTTGTTCTTTTTTATGGCCGACTGTATTCCATTGTGTGTGTGTGTGTATATACCACTCCTATTTATCCATTCATCTGTTGATGGACACTTCTGTTGCTTCCATACTTTGGCAATTGTAAATAATGCTGCCATGAGCATTAGGGTGCATGTATCTTTTTGAATTAGTGTTTTTGTTTTTTTCAGATATATACCCAGGAGTGGAATTGCTGGGTCATTTTGTAGTTCTATTTTCAGTTTTTGGAGGAAGTTCCATACTGTTTTACACAATGGCTGTACAAACTTACATTCCAGCAGCAATGTACCGGGGTTCCCTTTTCTCCACATGCTCACCAACATTTGTTATTTGTGTTCTTTTTGATGATAGCCATTCTGACAGGTGTGAGGTGATACCTCATTGTGGTTTTGATTTGCATTTCCCTGATGATTAGCGATGTTGATCATCTTTTCATGTGCCTGTTGACCATTGACATTTCCTCTTTGGTAAAATGTCTATTCAGGTCTTCTACCCATTTTGTAATCAGGTTGTTTTTTTTTTTTTTTTTTTTACATCTTTGTTGGAGTATAATTGCTTGACAATTGTGTGTTAGCTTCCGCTTTACAACAAAGTGAATCAGCCATACATACACATATGTTCCCATAGCTCCTCAGGTTGTTTTTTTTTTGATGTTGAATTATATGAGATGTTTATACATGCTGAATATTAATCCCTTATCCGTCATATCATTTGTAAATATTTTCTTCCATTCAGTAGGTTGTCTTTTCATTTACTCAATGGTTTCCTTTGCTGTGCAAAAACCATGGTTTCCTTAAGGCCCAGTCAGAGATGTTTTTAGATGTGCACCAGATCAAGTGGGACAGACTGTACATGCTGTACCATGTGTGGGACAATCACAGGCATGTGAGAGGAAGTATTTTGTAATGGATACCATTCACTTAGCTTTGACAAGGACCTAAATGCACACAGCAGCAATTACAGAGAAATCACCACTTCATTTCATCAATAAACCCAATGATCAGTTAAAACATTCCTGAAAATCGCTTGGTTTTACCAAAAGATCATACTTAGAGCTAGGTGAACAAGAACTCTCAAATATCCGAAGAGCAAGAAAATGGCAGTATAAAATCAATTTTAGCAATTTAGTTGCTTTCTTAGTAAAAATGCCACTCCGACCAAAGGTTTCCGTAGCAGTTTTTCTCCTTGTTTCTCTTTCTTTTTTTATTTTTTTTCTTTATTGGAGTATAATTGCTTTGCAATGGTGTGTTAGTTTCTGCTTTATAACAAAGTGAATCAGTTATAAATATACATATGTTCCCATATCTCTTCTCTCTTGCGTCTCCCTCCCTCCCACCCTTCCTATCCCAACCCTCCAGGCGGTCACAAAACACTGAGCTGATCTCCCTATGATATGCGGTGGCTTCCCACTAGCGATCTACCTTATGTTTGGTAGTGTATATATGTCCATGCGTCTCTCTCGCTTTGTCACAGCTTACCCTTCCCCCTCCTCATGTCCTCAAGTCCCTTCTCTAGTAGGTCTGTGTCTTTATTGCTGTCTTACTCCTAGGTTCTTCATGACAAATTCTTTTCTTAAATTCCATATATATATGTGTTAGCATACGGTATTTGTCTTTCTCTTTCTGACTTACTTCACTCTGTATGACAGACTCTAGGTCTATCCACCTCATTACAAATAGCTCAATTTCGTTTCTTTTATGCCTAAGTAATATTCCATTGTATATATGTGCCACATCTGCTTTATCCACTCATCCGATGACGGGCACTTAGGTTGTTTTCATCTCCGGGCTATTTTAAATAGAGCTGCAATGATATCTTTACTATCATTATTCTGAATTCTTTTTCAGGTAGACTGCCTATTTCCTCTTCATTTGTTAGGTCTGGTGGGTTTTTATCTTGCTGCTTCATCTGTGGTGTTTTTTTCTGTCTTCCCATTTTGCTTATCTTACTGTGTTTGGGATCTCCTTTTTTCAGGCTGCAGGTTCGTAGTTCCCATTGTTTTTGGTGTCTGTCCCCAGTGGCTAAGGTTGGTTCACTGAGTTATGTAAGCTTCCTGGTGTGGAGGTCCCTTGTGGACCAGTGTCCTGAAGTTGGCTCTCCCTCCTCAGAGGCTCAGCACTGACTCCTGGCTGCTGCACCAAGAGCCTTTCATCCACACGGCTCAGAATAAAAGGGAGAAAAAGTAGAAAGAAAGAATTAGTAGAAGTAGAAAGAGATAAGGAAAGAAAGAAAGGAGCGAGGGAGGGAGGAAGGAAGGAAGGAGGGAAGAAGGAAAAAAAGAAAGGAGATAAAGTAAAATAAAATAAAGTAAGATAAAATATAATAAAGTTATTAAAATAAAAAAATTAAGAGAAAAAAAGAAAAATAAATTCAAAAAGCAAAAATAAAATGGATGGATAGAACCCTAGGACAAATGATGAAAGCAAAGCTATACAGACAAAATCTCACACAGAAGCATACACATACACATTCACAAAAAGAGGAAAAGGGGAAAAAATAATAAATCTTACTTTCAAAGTCCACCTCCTTTATTTGGGATGATTCGTTGTCTATTCATGTATTCCACACATGCAGGGTACATCAAGTTGATTGTGGAACTTTAATCCGCTGCTTCTGAGGCTGCTGGGAGAGATTTCCCTTTCTCTTCTTTGTTCTCACAGCTCACAGGGGCTCAGCTTTGGATTTGGCCCCGCTTCTGCATGTAGTTCACTGGAGGGCATCTGTTCCTCGGTCAGACAGGATGGGGTTAAAGGAGCCGCTGATTCGGGGACTCTGGCTCAGGCCGGGGGGAGCGGGGGCACGGAATGCGGGGCGGGCCTGCGGTGGCAGAGACCAGCGTGACGTTGCACCAGCCTGAGGCTTGCGTGCGGTCTCCCGGAGGAGTTGACCCTGGATCCTGGGACCCTGGCAGTGGCGGGCTGCACAGGCTCCCCGGAAATGGGGTTTGGATAGTGACCTGTGCTCACACACAGGCTTCTTCGTGGTGGCAGCAGCAGCCTTAGCGTCTCATGCCCGTCTCTGGGGTCCGCGCTTTTAGCGGTGGCTCGCGCCCGTCTCTGGAGCTCCTTTAAGCAGCCCTCTTAATCCCCTCTCCTCGCAAACCAGGAAACAAAGAGGCAAGAAAATGTCTCTTGCCTCTTCGGCAGGTCCAGACTTTTCCCCGGACTCCCTCACGGCTAGCCGTGGCGCACTAACCCCCCTGCAGGCTGTGTTCACGCAGTGCACCCCAGTCCTCTCCCTGGGATCCTACTTCCGAAGCCCAAGCCTCAACTCCCAGCCCCACCCGCCCCGGCGGGTGAGCAGACAAGCCTCTCGGGCTGGTGAGTGCCGGTTGGCCTTGATCCTCTGAGCGGGAATCTCTCCGCTTTGCACCCCGCACCACTGTGGCTGCGCTCTCCTCCGCGGCTCCGAAGCTTTCCCCCTCTGCCACCCGCCTCTCCTTGTTTCTTGATTTATATTTAAGAAATATGTTGTGACCTTATTTGAACTAATTTACTGGTAATTATTGAACAGTCACTGGTAACTCTCTTTGGTGTGCCAACAAGCTAAATAAAGGAAAGATTATAACCTTAAAAAAAAAAAAAAAAAGAAAAGCCACAGTAATCACTAAAACCGATCTTGATGTCAGAAGGACAATATGACAACTAGACGCATTTTCCCTTTTTATGTAATTAGGAGATCATCCAACTTTAAAATTGCTGTGGTTCTATGTAGTGTATCTTGATTTCAGTAAACCTTTGTCAAAGTTTACTTCAATATTCTCTTCAGAAAAAAAAGAGAGAAATGTGAACTTATAATAGTATAATTAGATGGTTTTAATTGGTTGAGCAAGCATATCAAAAAAGAACCAATTAATGAAATTACAGTAATAAATCTGTTAATAAATAAACTTTAATAGATTCATATTTATTAATGTTAAATAATACATTTAGTATTTGTATTAGCAACTTACGTCAAGATGGTAGTACGAGTTCAAGTATCTAGCTGTTACAAGTCTGATTAGGAATCTGGTTCCTTGGATTTTAGAATTGTAATGTAGAAAATAACGGGGCATGAGAGAACTGTCTGTATTAAACTTCGAAAGGTCTAACTTGACAGTTACAGGATAGGGAAAGAACTAGTTTAACAGTATTTCCTGTGAAAGAGCAATGTACAAGTACTGACTTTAACTGCAAGCTCAATGTAAGCCAGCAGCTTACATTGAACTTGCAACATGAGTGCCAGACAAAGGGGGGGAAAAACTACAGTCATTTAGGCGGCATTAATAAAAGAATAATTTAATTGTCAGAATAGGAATGTCATGAACCTTTTCACACTGTCCTCATCGCGGCCTGGCTAGAGTGTGCTGCTAAGTTCAACAACCTGTTTTATTTTGAAATTAGCAAATTTCAAATTTTGAAATTATATCAGTTAGATAAATAAATTGTCTTGGGACAGATCCTATTAGAAGAGTCTCGATAACTTATCTAAGTGACTCTCAGAGTACCTTAGTGAGGAAAAGATGAAAAGCGTTTAAATTTGGGTAATCCATACACACACACACACACACATAATCTATTCAGGGATGAGGTAGCACATTACCTTGTGAACTGTTTGTCCCTGAAAATATCTACAAAGATCATTGACGTTAATGATATATCTTTACATTTATATGGTATTTTTTTTCTAGAGTCAAAATAACCCCAGGAAATACATGTTGTTTTTCATGGGCCTTTTTTTAAGTTAATTGAGCTATATTTGAAAAATAAAATTGTAATATATTTAAAGTGTGCAACATGATGCTTTGATATATGTATACAATGTGAAATGATTCTCACTAACCTCACATGTTTACCTTTATTGTGGGGTAGGAACACTTAACTTGTACTCTCTTAGCAAATTTCAATTACACAACACAGTATTGTCAATTACACTCACTTCATACACATTAGATCCTCAGAACTTATTCATCTTATAACTGAAAGTTTGTATCTTCTTGTCAACCTCTTCTTATCCCACCCCCCTCCCCAGTCCCCTGGCAACCACCAATCTACTCTATGTTTCTATGAGTTCAACTTAAAAAAATATTCCACATGTAAATGGTACCATGCAGTATTTGTAATCCTCTGTCTAGCTTATTTCACTTAACATTATGTACACCAGGTTTACCATGTTCTTAAAAATGGGAAATTTCCTTCTTTTTTAAGGCTGAATAATATTTCATTCATATATGTGTGTTGTATATACATATACACACACACACATATATATATATGTACATCACATTTTCCTTATCCATTCATCCATCAATGGTTACTTAGGTTCCATTCATTGGCTATTGTGAATAACACTGTTATGAACATGGAAGTATATATAATTTCCTCAAGATAATGATTTCATTATATATACTCAGAAGTGGGATAGATGGGTCATATGGTAGTTCTATTTTTAATTTCTTGAGGAATCTTCATACTGTTTTCCATAATGTCTTTACCTGTTTACGTTCCCACTAACATTGTACAAGTGTTCCTTTTTTTCCCCATCCTCAACACTTGTTATCCCTCGTCTTTTTGATACCTTTTCCAACAGGTGATAAATCATTGTGGTTTTGATTTGTATTTCCCTAATTTTAATGATGTTGAGCAAGTTTTATGTACTTGTTGGATGTCTTCTTTGTAAAATATCTATTCGGGTCCTTTGCCCAGTTTTTAATTGGGTTTTTTTTTAATTGAGTTGTATAAGTTTCTTGTATATTTTTGATACTAACTCCTTATCAAACAGCAATTTGCAATCATCTTCTCCCATTCTGTAGACTACCTTTTTTTGTTGTTGATAGCTTCCTTTGCCGTACAGAAGCTTTTTAGTTTTGATGTAATCCCACTTGTTCATTGTTGCTTTTGTTGTCTTTGCTTTGCGTCAAGAAGATTATCACCTATGTTTTATTTTAGGAGTTTTACTATTTCAGGTCTTATGTTTAAGTTTTTAATGCATTTTGTGTTGATTTTGTAAATGGTATGAGGGACGAATCCCGTTTCATTCTTTGCATGTGGATATTCAAAATTTTCAACCTCAACATTGTTGAAGAAACTATCCTTTACACATTGTATATTCTTGGTGCCTTTGTCAAAAATCAATTGACTGTATATGCATTGGTTTATTTCTGGGCTCTCTCTTCCATTCCACTGATTATACATCTGTTGTTATGCCAATACCATACAGTTTTGCTTACCAGAGTTTGTAATATAAAATCAGAACGTGTGATGCCTCCAGCTTTGCTGTTTACTCTCAGGATTGCTTTAGCTATTTGTGGTCTTTAGTGGTTCCATAGGAATTTTAATTTCTTTTTTTAAATTTCTGTGAAAAATGCCACTAAAATTTAGATAAAGATTGCATTAAATCTGTAGATTCCTTTACATAGTATGGACAATTTAAAATATCAGTTCTTCTAATCCATGAGCACAGAACGTCTTTCCATTTATTTGAGTTTTCTTCAATTTGTTTCATAAATGTTTTATAGTTTTAAGTGTACAAATCTTTTACCTCCTTGGTTAAATTAATTCCTAAGTATTTTACTGTTTTTAATGCTATTATAAATGGGATTGTTTCTTAATTTCTCTTTCCAATATATCATTGTCAGTGTATAGAAACACAACTTATTTTTTGTATATGAATTTTTCATACTGCAACTTTACTGAATTTGTTTTTCAAATCTAATAGTTTTTGGTGGAGTTTTTAAGGTTTCTATATAGAATATCATGTCATCTACAATGACAGTTTTACCCTTTCCTGCCAGTATGGATGCCTTTTATATCTTTTTTCCTGACTGACTCCTCTGGCTAGGACTTCCAGTACTATGTTGAAAAAAGTGGCAAGAGTTGACATCCTTGTCTCTCTGATGCGTTGAATTCCACTGCCATGTCTTTGAGTTTAATGATCCTTTTTTCCACTTGACTGTCTTACGTTGAACACCTCTATTGAATTTTTAAGTTCAGTTATTGTATTCTTAAGCTTTGACTTCTGTTTGGTACTTTACAATATTTTTGCACCTGTGTTGAAATTCTCACTTTGTCATGCATTGCTCTTCTGACTTAGGTGAACATCCTTATGACTGTTATTTTGAACTCTCTATTGGCTAAGTCACATATCTCCATTTTATTAAGATTGTTTTCTGCAGATTTATCTTGTTCTTTTGTTTGGAATGCATTTCTTTGTTTCTTCATTTTCCTTGTATCTCTGTATTGGGTTGTATGCATTAAATAAAACAGCCACTTTTCCTAATCTTAACAGATTACTTTCATATAAAAGATGATGTTCTTTAATCATCCCTATCCAAGCTCCTGGTTGACTCTCAAACCTTTGTGATTGTCTAAGCCACTGTCGTTGTTCTTAGTGGCTCCCAGGAGTTGAGAGTGGGCCAAGACCCATTGACATCCCAAATAGGAGGATCGCACTGAACATCTAAATGCACTCTGATTAGAAGCCAGACTCTCAGTCAGCAGGTGGGAAAGTATGCAATTAGACCTTGCCCCGGAAAGACTGAGATGGGCATTTTGCTGAGCCCTGTTAGGAGAGGAGTGGTGAATGCTTCTGTGCCCATATATACTGTGGGACTCATGAATGCATGCCTCATTGGCTATCAGAGTTAAGTGATTTGGAGTTCCATTCCTTGGGTGGCAGCCTTAAAAACTGGTGTGTCTGATGTGTGCTCCGCGGGCCTCTCACTATTGTGGCCTCTCCCTTTGTGGAGCACAGGCTCCGGATGCGCAGGCTCAGCGGCCGTGGCTCACGGGCCCAGCCGCTCCGCAGCACGTGGGATCTTCCCGGACCGGGGCACGAACCCGTGTCCCCTGCATCGGCAGACGGACTCTCAACCACAGCGCCACCAGGGAAGCCCCCTACCTGTTTTGATGTGGATATTTTCTCAGTCACTGGATATGCAGGGATCACTCAAGTACTTTCTGCATTTCTTTCAAAGGGAAATGTTCCATGTGTACCTGTATATTCCTTGTCCTTGGGAAGAGGGAAATTCAGGAGTCTTCCTTATCATCATCTTAATCCAGAGCCTGAATGAATGGAATTTCATGCTTACTTTTAAATGAAGTCTTAGGGTATAAGACGTTAAACTATTTTCCCATGATGACATATCTGGTAAGCAGTTGATCTTTCACTCTCTATCTGTGACTCTCCCTTGCTAGTACATAGCTGTCATAGCTACATAACTGTCAGCTACGTGTGATTATTGCTGTAGGTTAAATCTGAGTCTCATGCTACTTTAAAATCCAATAATGAATGGAAACATTTAAAATTTTATTACAGTTTAAGTGGCCAAATTAATTTCATTATTGATTTTCAGATTAATCAGTACATTAATATTATCCTTGCTTTATTATTGATTCACTTACAAATTAGTCACAATATATGACATTTTCATCATTGGAGTAAAAAAACAATTTGTTTATTTAAATTTTTTTTCTAAAGCGGTCAAAATATTGTCATGGTGTAGAAATTTAAAGTGATTATTATGTATCATACAACAAGAAAACAAACATTATTTCCTTGGGGCTCATAAAAATAATTGAAAATGTATATGGTAACTATATATTTGTGAGTCAGCTATCTTTGATGTCAAGGACCTGAGGCTCAATTTTTGCTTATGACAGGGCAATTAGTTTTGGATGGCTTCCTCTAGACATTTTCCCCTGTCATAATGTATTAGAACTTTATTTCCTTCAAGCAAAAGATGATAATCCATTTTTCAAGCCCTTCAAGTTGTTTCTCAGGTGATTTCTTATATTTGGCCTATCCCAAATTAACATTTCTTTGCATATTTACGAAGTATAAAAAGTTTCAGCTTGTTATCCTCTTAAATGAAATAAAGATTCAGTACATTTAGGAGAAAATGAACCTAAAACATATGCCATGGTAAATTGAGCAATTAACACCAGATTTTGGCGTTGAGATATTACTGTTGCTGGATATTCCTGAAAAATTCTAAGTGATTGGCAAGTATGTCCAAGATATGCTTTGAAAAGACTTGAAACTTATATATGTGTAGTTAGGTTTTCAACTGACCCATAGCAATTCTCACCAAGAAAGAGAGAGGTATGCAACTTCTTTCTCCTCTCATTACCCTTTATTTTATTTTTGCGTGTGTTATATTTTCATTTTAAACTAGTTTCTGAGATTTATTTTTTTGTCTGACATACTTCTTAAAAGAATTCTGATGGATGGAAAAGTGAAAGCCTATGAAAACTTCTCATTTTAATCTACATCTACCTTGAAAATACTGAGATGTAGAAATTTGATAAAACTCAGAAGTAGCAAGGCTGCTTCCTGAAGTCTCAAGAACAAACAATGATAAATTTTACTGAGTGCTGAGAGATTTGTTAAAGTCCTAACTTCCTATAGGATTTGAAGAGAGATGATGTATTAGTTAATAATATTGTTTAACTCGCTTATATACATTTTAGGGTTTCCGAGTGTTCTCTAGCAGTTCTGATAGATCTATGATACAGTATTCAGGGAGCAATTCTCTTCTTCTCTCTCCCCAATTCCTGCTCCCAAACACAGCAACACTCCCTCCGTCTCTGTAGAATGAAAAGACCCAGGGGAGAAGATGCTAATGTTACATGAAGAATTCTGTGTTTTGGTTCTTGGTTCTACAGAGATGTGTGATTGTCTTACAGTGAAAATACCTTATCAGTAAGTTTCTGATGTGATTAAAGGTAAAAGCTTCATGCCTTAAACAACTTCTATCTAAAATTGTAGGTTCATCGGTGTTGTTTAGGATATTCATTGCCTCTACTTAGTAAACACACCCCACTACTGCTCACTGAAGGAGCCACAGGGAGACAAATAAGTGGTAACTATTGTAATAGCAAGCCAACACCTACTCTTAGAAAAGTTTATCATCATGGCTTTTTATTCTGGGTTCATACTGAAACCCGTGTTTTTTTGCCATTATATCACATCTTAATATAGCCAGCACCATCCTCTCTACTAGAAGCCCAAAGGACATTCATTATACTTTAGTTTTGCTAGTTCTAAAGCATGCTTCTTTATCTTTTCAGTAACTACTTAAATCCAACATAGCCTATATTATCTATCATTCTCTAAATTGAAAGGTCATCTGTTTTTTTCATGGACAGAGAGGGAGATACTATAATTCCTGATTATTAAGAAATTAAGCAGTTCTCAAAAAAGGAACAATTTATATTTGCTGAAGCTCAGAAAGTATACAGGCTATAGTAAGAGTCATCCATACAGATTAATAGAATGTTTTCAGGTCTGTAAACCAGATGACAGGCTGCATGAAAATCTAGACCCAAAACTTACCCTCAAATAAAATCTCTCATTTATATCACAATTATAAGGAAACCAAGGAATTGACTATTAAGACCACAACAGATTCTGAATAATGGTTTTCTTGGAAAATTGTAGGTATTTTTCTTCAGTATCCCAAGTCATTCTGAAGGGTAAATGAAACAGACACTTAGCCTTCAGTAAACAGAGATGGAAAAGCTCTCAGAGATATTTACTATTAGCATCTACAATAGATTAAAATGTTTTAGAAAACTTTATAAGACTAAGATACATTCTATAGACAATAATTTTATTTTGTATGCCTGAGTTTCTCAAAACAGCCATGGTAAGCTTTCAGTGAATATTTGGTAATAAATGAATAAGTAAATACATAATTCCAATAAATGAAGATCCTTTGAATAGCATTTTCTAGATATGAAATTCACTAGAGTTTGAAAACCAGCATTTTCAGAAAATATCATTAAAGATACCACCCCATGAATCTAAAAAATTTAGGTTTAATAACTTAAGGAAGACTGAGGGAAAAAGCATTTTTCCTTAAAATGTCTAATGCTTAATAAACATACAATATTCTAATAGTCCCAAATAATTTGCTCAAAAGACACTCTGTAAGTATTAAAATTCTCTAGCATAAATTCATTTTAACATCTTTCCTTCTTGTGTTTAAAAGAGGATAATTGAACAGATACCTTTTTTAAAAATTTATTTTATAGTAGGTCCTTGTTGGTTATCTATTTTAAATATAGCAGTGTATACATGTCAATCCCAAACTCGCAATCTATCCCTCCCCCCACCCTTACCTCCTTGTAACCATAAGTTCATTCTCTAAGTCTGTGAGTCTGTTCCTGTTTTGTAAATAAGTTCATTTGTGTCATTTTTTTTTGATTCCGCATATAAGTGATACTATATGATATCTGTCTTTGACACACACAGATGCACACATTCACATATATAGAGAATATAAATGATAAATAAATATGATATAAATTGAAATTTTAAGAAATTCTAAAACATTATTAAGAAAAATATTTTATATATATATATATTTAGTGTTTATCTGTTGATCTTCTGCTCTTTATTTTAGATGAAAAATAAATGCTGAAAGATGTTCTGATACTGGCCATCTGTTTTCTTTCCTCTGTTTTTTGAGAAACTGTGGGAGGCTTGTGAAATCTATTCACTAAAATCATTTAATTATATTGTCACTTTTCAAATGAAGTAAACCAGAATAAGTTTTTTATAGTTACCTTTGTTTACCTCATTCATTACTTTGCGTGTTCTCTGGATCCAGTTTCTTTCAGGGTTATGCTCTCTAACAGTCTCTTCTCCTGAATCATTAGTTTCATCTCTCCCTTTGTCTCACTCTACAAGCTAGCTCAATAATTTTTTTTAAAGAAAAACAAACAAAATCACCCCAAACCAAACATTTATAAGCATAACTCATATTTATTTGAGTACTTACTGTCGAGCATTTAACCTGAATTGAATCCCTTAACCTTCACAGCAATCCTATGAAGTAGATATAATATTATCCTCTTTGACCAATAAACTTATTGAGATACAGAGAACTTAATTACTGCTTACAACACTAAAAATTATCAGAGCCAGGATTGGAAACCAAGCTCAGGTGTATTTTCTGTGTGTTGAGACAGTTAGCTCCTCTGTCCCCAGTGCAAAAAAAAAAAAAAAAAAAAAAAAGAAGATTCCTTTCCAGACTGTTTTATTTTTAGACTGTAGTATAAAATAAGAAACATTTATTATATCATACTTTTCATGGGTCAGAAGTCTGGACACAGCTTGGTTGGTTTCTCTGCACTAGGCTGCAAAGAAAGTGTCACAGGACTTTGTTCCTTTCTCAAACTCTATATCCTCGTCCAAGTTCTCATGATTGTTGGAAGATTTTAGTTCCTTGCTGTTGTAGGACTGAGGCCGCTGCTTTCTTGCAGGCTGTCAGCTGAGGGTTGCCCTCTGCTTCTGGAGGCCCTATTGGCCATTATTTCCCTTCCACATGGCCTTCCATAGGCCCTCTCACAACATAGCAGATTATTTCTCCCAAACTAGCAAGAGAATTTCCCTCACCGGTCTGCTAAGACAGAGTCATATACCTTAACATAATTATAGAAGTGACATCTCATTATCTTTGCTGTAGTCTATTGGCTAGAAAAAGCATATGCACTTAGGGGAAGGGGATTGTATAAAAGTGCAACCCATAGGGGCGCATCTTAGAATTCTGCCTAACACACCAACCTCTCTGTCCCCCAAAGCTTTGTGCTTTCTTTTTCTGTTTTTAGTTCAGCCTCTCAAAGGAAGAGCCACTATTTGCAGTCTTGAACTTCTTGAACATCTCTGTGAGTTTCCACCTATTTAAATCTAATCCCTACTCTCAGTTTGGTAGCATGCTCTGTTTTGTTTTTAACCTACATTCTATTTAACCTCCTCTAGTTAATTATGTGATAGTATTTGACCACACTATAGAATTGATTATCAAGGTCAATTTTATTCTAAATTGAATGTTAACTTTCATTGAACCTGGAATATATTAACTACTAAGTTTTATTTATTTGAAAAGTTTTTTCTTTAAATTCTCATCTTTCTTATCTTGGTTTATCTGCCCTTCTAACACTCCTTTGTTTTCTTTACTAGCAGCCTGGTATGCCATCTAAATATCAGTGGACTCAAGTTTTCTTCCCAAGTTTCTGTGGCTTCTCACTCTTTTTACTTCCTTGGAACATTCCATATTCAATGATTCCTGAAATGCAAGCTCTAAATTCAGATTTCTTAAAAGTCCATGGCAGAGCTCATCCCAAATCCAGTTCAGCATCTTCTCTATTTTCCTTCTCACAACCTACTCCTCTCCTGGAACATTCTTTGATGGGCTTCTTTTGCCAGATGTAGATATTCAAAGCTTCCCTATTTTTTCTATTTCTCTCCTATTTACATTTATATAGACATCAAATCCAATGGTTTTACCACACAAGTGGCTCTTCAATCTTCTCCCATGTCATTCAGAGACTTCTGCCTTTCTCATAGACTTTCACTTAGTATATACAAACACGACGTCACATTTTTGTCCACATTTAAATATTTGGTTTTGTTTTTAGGATATGAACATAAACAAAAGTCTTCCCCAATCATTACTGACTTGATTTATGGCTCTCTAGGACTCTATATTGATATGATACCTCCATGAGTTACTTTTAATAAATGCGTTGAAGAGATTCCTACATAAGCTCCTCATTTATATGCCTGATATGTCTTGTAGAAACAATCTTTAAAAGCATACATTGTAAAATTTAAATAAAACAATATGACAATAACTAGTAACCATGTATGCAGAGTAATAGAGCTGAAAACTCTAATGACATACTAGAAAAAAAAAAAAAGGTAGAATCAACCACTTAAGTCTCAAATCTCAAATTGAAGTTTGGAAAGTATAGAGTCTGTGGACCTCTACATTTTTGTAATGCAAAATAATCTGTGGAAAGCAATGCTTGTTAAGCCTTTGTTCTTTTCTCTGTCTAAACCTAATACCCCCACTTCCATTTCCAAGTACCATAAATTAAGCTATATTCTTAGATTAGGCACTCATGCTTTTTCATTTGGGTGTGTAAGTCTATTTTCAAATGTACATACAGCCAGCCATCATATTAAACCATTATAATTCATCTACATTTATTACAGAAACATGTTTTTGTAATCTAGTGATCAGATTAGAACTAGCAAAACCTCTTAATGGCAGATCACAGGACAGGTCATTTTGCTTACAAAAACGTTTCTGAAGACTCAGCATCTGATGTGTGGCCTGGGGAGAGGGAATGATCCAAGGAATTTCAGCAGAAAATGACTCACAATAGAATAGTCAGACAGAGAAGAGTTATAGGATTTCAAAACTTGAGAGGTAACGAAGTGATAAGAGGTAAAAGGAGAAATGTCAACACCTTTATTTTTGCCTAGGATCGGCCCTCTCTGACCCTCCAAAGGAATAACTTATTCCACGTGGATAAATCTTATAGATATATAGAAAGTGTCATTCTATTTTATGTAAATGACCTCCAAAACACAACTGTAATTTTCAATAGAAAACAGACTTTTGCTTTACAAACTCACAGATACACATATGAACACACATAAACACATATATTTTATCTCCCAATTAGTAACCATCTGGGTCTACTGTCATTTTAATACAAAATAATAAAATATTGACTGTTTCATGAAAACCATTACCATTTTAATGAATGTCACTTTTTTGGCTTATTTTTATAATAAAAATATGACTTCTGTGTGTATTATGGGAAAAAATACAATTCTTCCTTGGTAGGTTTAGAGACATTACATGTTGACCTTTCATTTCACAGGTGTCCCTGATTGCAGGGACAAAGTCATCTGACCTTGTGTGACACCAATTAGACATTTCTATTGTATTAAATGTCTCATGTCAAGCAGAAAATACATTTTTCTCTATTCTTTTCTGCCTTCTAAAAGAATGATGTCCTTCCTAACAAAATTAGAAATAAGAGCTATGAAATGAAATGGTCCTTAATAAATAAAGGTTTTGTTTTTCCCCCTTCAGTGTATTTTTTTTCTTTCTTCACTATTCAGAAAGAACAAGATTCCAAGATATCTTAGACAATACAATTTGCCTTAACTCTTTTGCTGCTTTGCATGCTTGAAAATCACTTCCACAATCGCTCTGAGACAATGAATACATAGCTGGAATAAGTGAAATTCAGCATATGTTGCAGTGTCTTTTGAATATTTTGAAGTATTAAACCTTGCCCATTTGTACAAACAGTATCGCTGGTGGAGCTAGAAAAAAATGACTTGATATGCCGTATATTTTCACTGTCAAATATAGACACAGAATTTGACAGGGTTTTTTACACGTACAATTTTTCACAACTGAAAAGGAAACATTTTTCCTTATGTCTATGTTCTACAATCCAGCTTGTCTAGGACACTTTTGAGCATGTATTTGATGCAATGTGTTGTTAGATGCTCAGAATGTTAATGCAGTTATTCTTTGTAGTTTCATGAGATGTAAAGCCAACTTGGAAATTAGAATACAGCAGAAATAGATAAATCCTTAATTAAGAGTGTGAATTTTCTTTTGCTTTATTTCCAAGTACTGACATTAAGAGTGAAAGGGGAAAATTTTTTTCCTAAATGCATTTAATATCTTGAAAAACATGATATTTCACAGTAGTATATGTGATATTAACCACTTGCAATTGAATTTATTAATGATCATTCCTTCACTATGAGTTTCACACTTGTTAATTCAGTTTGTTTATCTTGATGAGCTCAACTGCTTGTGATTACCACTGTTTTGAAGTTAGTTATACACGTGAAATGCTTCACCTAGATTGGAGAGTGTAGTTCTACCTTTCCAGGGTGCTGATCAGTGATACTGTAAATTTACTTCTTTCAGTTTGTTTTGTGTAGTTAATGTAATATAGTGGAAATATAAATTTAGATTCCTTTCCAGATAAAAATATATTTTTTCATGAAAGTCATATGAAATCAACATAGTAAAAGTCTCATCATTTATATTTCTAAGTGTCATCAGATTGAACTTTTGTCTCCTAAAAGCAAATATTCCAATACACTTCCTAGCTTTCTTTTTTGTTGTTTCATATTATGATTTTTATTTATGTCATAGCATCAAATGAATACAGGTTTCAGTGGAATCAAAAGAGGGCTATATTTTGGCTATGATTTATATGTTAACATTATTTGTGTATACAAATTTTTTTCTGAATTTTGCCAAATTCTAAGTGATATAATTTTTAGGGCTTCAGCCAGTGTGATTCTCCCACCTACAAATATAACATTACTATTTCCTTGAGGGTTAATTTCTGCTGCTGAGGCATGTGCCCTGGTTTTCACTGACATTGAAATATTACCCGCAGCTATAAATCTTGTGTCAATTTCCTATGAATGGCATTCTACAGGTACAGCATATATTAAGCCTGCCTCCCACTTAGATATTGGTCTTCCCACCATGCTTTATTAAGTTACAGGTTTGGTTTATGCTGTTTAATGTAAACTGACCTCTAATTTTCTTATAAACTGTTATATTTGATCACAAGTTAGAGTGATGGAAACCTCATTTTCAGATTTGGGATGAAGAGACTTGCTGTGTTCTGTTATTAAAGGACATATCAGACAAAAGAGAACATTGTAATAATTATAATTGAAAAAAGTCCATCTATTTCTTTTTAAAGCCTCATTAAGCTGAAAAATAATAAATGTAAACACATGTATTTCTGAGGTCTAAAATTAAGTGATCAGATAAAATATTTAAATATATTTTATGAAATAATATTTGATTATTTGTTGCAATATGAATATTTAAAACTTTTTCATATGTATTCTCTTTTTGGTTAGATTGGAACCTGAGATCTATTCTTAGTAAAGGTAATCTATGGTCTTGATAATTTAGCAACTTTTCAAAATCTAAGTTCTACAATTCTATGTTATACATTCCAATTTATAAGTATCACCCCATGATGAGTTATTATAAGCTAAGACTATTCTAAAATACTGCATATGGGGACATAAACCTAGGTTACGTTTTTCTCATAAATTATAAATGGTGTTACTTTACACAAAAAATATGTTCACTTCAATTTTATATATGTGTGTGTGTTGATTAACCAATAAGATAAAAATCCTATAATCTTAAAATAGTGGAATTCATTGAAATACTACCTGTTTTCCTTTTTACTGATAATATTTTTAGTAAAATTTGCATCCCTGCTTCTTTATGACCTATGATTTGGATAGCATTTCTTTATTATAATTAAGATCAACATTGTAAAACTTGTTTTCACTGACATCATCTGCTCATTATTGTGAAATTTTGTGCTTTGTATTGAGAAAATAAATGCATTTTATGGCTATGCAAAAATAGCAAAGTGAGAAAAACACCATTTAATTTGACTACTGGATAAAAAGTTACAATAGTAGCATGCTTTACTTGAACTACATTAGAAGGAAGTTTCTTTCACATTTATTAATATGGTGAGCCTCATGACTGAGCTAAGTAAAGTATTATTTATGTACATTTACAAATGGAAAAATGAAGGTGGCAAGAGAGCAAGTAATTTGGCCAACATAGAGTAATGTCCTGAGATTCAGACTCTAGACTATGATGTAATAACGTGTTTCTGCTCTCTTTCCTCTCCTCTAAAGCAAAAACAAAACACACTCACTCTGCAACTCTATCTTCTCATTTTAATTCCACTTCTTTATTCCTTCACTTTCTGCCTCTCCTGGATCTGTACTTACAGAACACCACCAACCATATGGGGGTATGTCTCTTGATTCTTCATATGGAAACCCATTTCAATTTTGAGCCTTTACACCATTATTTTCCATGCTTCCTATTAAGTAACTTATGCCATAAACAAAATTTATAATCTTCTATATGGATTTCTGATAAAAGATGAGCATTTTATAGTCAAATAATGGCCAATGGATAAAATTTACTTGATTTTTCTGTTAAGGAAAAAGTCAGTGTTTGTGAACCTAAACTACTCTAAAAAATGTCTTAATGAGAAAAAAAAAAATCAGTGTAAAGAAGTAAGCATTCTTCAATATTGCCCAAGGTGACATTTTTCCATGTCATGAGTGGTTTGAAAATATTTTTATAGGAGTAACAACACACATGCACAAATGTGTGCATGTAATATAATTTTTAATTGTAATACAATGAATAATATGATTGGAAGTAGATCTAGTTTAATTTCTATATTTTTAAGGGATAAAAAACATGAAACGTATGTAGTATAGAATTGTTCTAATTCTGAAATGTTTGCAAATTTGAGGCTGAATGCTCCACTCTATAAGTTAAGCTTTCTAAGATGGTACACATCTCATGAATGATAAATCATCACACTGTTGCTGATCAGTTACAGATGTGACTGTATGGCAGCAAGCAATTGTCTCTTGCCTAAAACTGATTATTCTTATTACCTGACAAGTCACTTCACAATTTTAAATGAGAACTCAGGACCAACTACACAGATTGGTTGCACTGTTAGGGTGATTGATAAGGATTTAATTATAAATCATATTTTAATTGAGTTACTCTGTTCAACCAAGTATAGCTTATGCAATTTAATGTATAAAATATTAATTCATGCTATAATTGAGTCTGTAGTTTCACAAGGGCTCACTGCCCCAGAATGCAGTGGGTGACTTCAAAAATGATAGCTCCCTAACCTGCCCAGTGAATGAGCCTAATAAATAAATCCTGCCTCATCAATATAAAAGGCCTGTGTATGCAGTTTCTTCATTTCTCATCAAAATATAGCAGAGACAAAACTGAAATAAATCTGATTTCAAGTTCTTTAGAAAGACAACTTCAAAATGCATATGGGTTTAATAACTGACTTTTTAACCTGTATGTACATCTCAGAGAAGTTATCATCGTCATCATCAATTTATATTTATTGAGTTCCCACGTGGGTTTTGGCACTGGAGTAGACTGAGCAGAGAAAATAATGATATAAACTATTTCTAGAGTGCTAACCTTCACGAGAGTATTATTTCATGCATTCATAAATAATATTAAATCAAAGCAGATTATTATTTTTTAAACTAAAATATAGTTATGAAACTTCCAGTATTTTTAAAAGAATTTTTTTCTGCTGCTTCCGATATTTTTGCCTTTTGAAAAGTGGCCTTAGCTCCATGAGTGGAATCCTAAGCTGATGCCTTTTGAGAAGCTTTTGAAGGCATATTGCTATGCTTCTCTTTCAGAAAACCTAAATGGCCTTTTTAGTTTTCATTGTCTGCTATGGTTTTTAAGTGCTTTGCAAGTTTTCCTGACTTGCATCTTCCCCAGGAAGCATCAGTGAATACGGGAAGTGTGGTCGCAGTCAGGAAAGTCAACCTCGTTAAAGTGATGTTCTGAGGTTGCCCGTTTATTTGCTGTTTATAAAATGCACACTGTATTTGCTTACTGTGTAAAAGTCAAAGACTGATTGTTCTGTCAGGACTGGAGACAGAGCTTTTGATCTGATATTTCGTTCTCTACATTTTTGGTCTCTCCTAATCATCATAATGACTTTCTAATTCTGAGCTTAACCTACGGGTGCCTTAATGATAGTTTGCCGCTTGCTATTCTACACCAGGAGGGCATGTGAATAAAAGATCTGCACTGAGCTACCGAAAAAATAAAGTGAAAATTTAAACTCAGTCTATAGAACAACAAAATGCTATTGAGATATTAAAATGCAAATAATGTAGTAATGCCTTTAGTATTGAATGCTTTGTTTTGAAAGACAATGAATTTCTTCTTGTTCCCTATCAGCTGTGTGGCCCTTTTACTAAAATTAAAGTTTCATAAAATGAAAGTTATTTTGTTACGAATCCTTTGTCAAAAATATTTACTTACTATTTATTTTATGCCAGCTACTATGGAGCAGCACAGAAGTATTCAGAATGATTTTCTTGCTCTCTGAGAACATATGATATAGCTGGACTATAATGCTTTATTTTACTATCATTCAAAATATGATCTAGCAACATCTTAGATGGAGACTCTTTCACCAGACTGGAACCCGGAGTGAGGAGATAAACAGGTCTTGTAAGCAGCAAATAAGCTTTGGTGGTGAAAAGCCCCAGAGTTCGTACAATTTAGCCTAAGCTAATTAACACCAGGAGAAAAGTTAAAGAGCTCATGTAACATTTTTAACTTTAAATCTCTTTCTCATGTAGAGTTGAAGACTAAGTACATGAATAGTCAGCAAATAAATATGGTGGATTTTATTCCTGGGGTTTTGCTTGTTTGCTTGCACTCCACCTAATATGATTTGCTTTAAGAATATTCAATATATAGTTATTCTAATTTATAAATAAAAACACAGGACTTCTATTTTATAGTATGCTTCATTAAATTATATTAAATAGAAAAAAATCCAGGCAGTTTTTAAAACAATGAATTTATATTTACATAAACTGCAATTTTTCCATCCAAGGTAGTTAAATAGAGTGACTTTGATGTATAACATCTCTTAATTACTTTAAAGATGCACATTATTTTTTAAATCTCCCCTATGTGAAACATAAAGTTACTTATAGTTAATTTTCTCAATTTCATTATTTTATGGTTTCTGGTTTCTTCTCAGGCATTGGTTGACTCTGTTTATTGTATTCTAGTTTCTCTTTTCATCACTTTTCTCCTTTCTCAGGTCACATGTCAGAAATTAATCATGGGGAAAAAAACTCAAACTCTCCTCCTGGGTCAGAATAAGGGAGGACCCAAGTGGGTTTAGTTCTGAAAGAGTTGCTTTAGTTTAAGGCTGAAGGCGTGAGAATCTGGTCCCCCAAATATCTTCCTACTTCTCAACAGATAGAAGCCTCAGTTTCCCTTCCCTCCTCCTCTCTAACCCTATCTCTGTAGGAACCCTGGAATGAGCTCAATTAGTCTAACAGCTCATATGCCCTTTATTTTAATATGAAATTAAAATTAAACTGAAGGATTCACAAATAGAGCTTGTATATATTTTGAAGAACATTTTATTAGCCTAATCACATAAGTTTCTATTAATTTTCATTTCCATAATTAAACTCATGATTTTATATAGTTCTCCTGATCCACAGTCATACCGTAAGCTATTGCAGCACACCAAGCAGTGGAACCCTGTGAAGCCAACTATATTCCTAGCAATTAAGAAGTTGAGCAGTCGGGTACAGGAAAGTAAATTTCCACAGAGTAATGCTAATATCTGTGTCAAGTCTGTTGTCTTTCATCCCTGTCTTTCCCAAGTAGAATTTTGGCCCTGAGGTATTTTGTGAGTCCTACTGTTCCCTTCCTAAAAAGGTAAGAGAAACTGATGGCCTAGCTTTCTAGTGAAACTTTTGCTTCTTCTATATTCCACTCATTGTTTTCTCCTGTTTCTAGAGTATCACCAACGATTCTATTTCTGTTCTAATTCATATAATTGGAGCATCCATCTGCATTCCTTATCCTTCCTTTAACTCACAGTGCTGAATTTAGCATCTTTAAAATATTTCCTGACTTTAAATCTAAAATCTAAGTAGCTCTAATATTTCCATGACTTTGCTACATAACACAGACTGGCTTTGAGGTGAAAAGTCCATTTTCTCTTGAAAACTGAGGTTATAGGAACTCACATTACATAAGATTGTCATAAATGGTCATACATTTTTTTCCAGAACCTCAAAAATTTAAGAAATGTTTTTCCCTATGCAGAGACATCTACGTATAAAATTAGTATGTAAAGCCATCAACAACTCTTTCCCTACTGGACATATATATTTCATGATTGATTTACACAGGCCTGAGGATTTTCATCGATGAATAATTAAAATAGTTTCAAAATTTGAGAAATATTCCTGTATAAATACAGATGTAATTATACAGGCATATGTGTGTGGACAGACAAGAAAAACTGAAAGGGATTCCTTCTACAGGAAAATTACAAGGGTGGCCTTGCAGGTCTCCTAGAAGAAAATCTACCCTGGGTAAAAATCAAATCTGTCATGACCCGCCATAGCCGGAGGTCTGAGAGGACAATGGCTTCAGGTACAGCATGACTCCTATTACTCGGATTGCCTCAATCCAGACACATTCAACTTTTGTAAGCATTCACTGGAGAACAAAATTATAATACTTTGGAGGCCATGCAATCTTCAAATGGAAATTTGATAAATAATACTCACAGAGAACTAAAAGAGCCTCCCCTTACACCTTTCATATGGGGGTAATGAGGTTGGATTCCGAGCTGACAGTTTGAGGGCAGCAGGGCACCTACCTTCCTGAATGGTATGTCGGCAAAGCCGTGGGCTAATCATTGCAGGAGGCAGGAAGTCAGGAGCTGGTGCTATCAGAGGCAGCCTGAGAAGGCAAACTGGCCAGGTTTATTAGCGCCTTGTGATTTCTCTGCAGACTGTGAAATACCAGCACCAAAGGTAGCTGTACATATATATTAACAAGAATTTCTTTGTTCCCACTGGCAAATGAGCCCTAAACTCACAAGGAGTGCTTTTTAAAGTGACTTGATTTGACAGTCTGCTTGGCACATAGAAGTTACTCTACTGATTATTTTCAGAATGAAGGCTATTTCAGTTCTTTGATTTCCTCAAAGCAACTGAAACGACTCTTCCCTATTAAGGCATGCTGGACACAGTAAATTAAGCTGGGAGAAAGAAGAACTTGTAAGGACAGGTTCAGAAAATGCAGCATTTGCCTTAGTTTCTTGGATGATTATGGGACTTATTATCTAAACACTGAGGTGCAGTTCTGACCAAACACACTGATTAAAAGTGAATTTTCTGGTGCCAGCTCACAGCTGTCTTAAGTACACTCACTGCTTTGTGTATAGAAACCAAATTTAAGTGTATGCCTTTGCATCTGGAATATTATAACATCATTAATTTTATTATAATTCTATTATTAGTGTCATCAATGGCAGAACGAGGATTATTTATTGCCCAAGTGCTTATTACACTGAGGTTTTAAGTTAAAATGACCAGCATTGTAGGGAATTCTCGTCTACATTATAATCAGTTTAAAAAAACAGTACAAATATGTGACATTCTATGACTTTCTTGGTATTTGTGGCTATATTAGTATTTTTTAAAATATATGTGTGTATATATGTATGTATATGTATATATACTTTCATTGTATATATATATGCATATATATACCCATACGTAAATATATATATCTGTGGATTTGAGTTTGTTTCCATTAAAAGGTGCAAATAATATTTGTAATAAAATATTTTTTAGGCTCTCGTTTACCACTTGGTCTATGTTCTGAAATTGTGCGCCAAACTCTTCAAGGTGGTACAGGTCTCTTCCATAGGGTAGCAATATGCTTCCTGACATCTGGACGCATATAATGTTCCACTAGCATTATCTTTAAATTAAAAAACAAAATTGAATATCCCAAGGCATAGGGAATAATAATAAATTATGTAATTCACCCATAGTATCTGGCACATGTTATTTGTGTAATTTCTGTTTCCCTACTTATACACAATTATGTATCACGATTATAGAAAATAACCTAGTTATAGACTTTGCACAGATCTATATAGTGGTACATCATTTCTTTGTCCTTCTTGTTTTAGTATGTTTAAAAATTGAACATCGTTGGAGTCAATTCCATGGAGTATGATAGATACAGAATTAACTTCTGAAATCTGAAAACATGAAGTATATTTATAGAGCAGTGCACCGGTTTCAAAAGTAAATAATGAGAATCAGTCGCATTATATATTAGATTGCTATTCAGGAATATGTTCAGTGTTTGGAACAACAAGTACTGCAGAATAGGTGCTCAAGCAATATCTACTGAATATATGAACTGAGACAGAAAGGGTACGGTGGTGTTTGGTAGAAATCAGAAAATAACATTTACAAAGAAGTAAATACAGACGTTTCCCCTCTAGCTTGACAACATACTGTATATAAGTTTATCATTATTATTATCAGCGTGCGATTCTTGCAGCATTCCAAATGGATAATAAAGCACAGTGAATGAAATAATCCCAGTGAATAAACTTCATAAAATACCCCTTTTCAATCCACACACCTATAGGTAGAGTGAAAATAAAACTAAAAGCCTAAGAACACATGAATAATAGTGAATGTATATATTAATGAATAATAGGAAATTAAAATAAAACAAAAAGCAAAGGTCCATTTATTTTTTTAATTCTTATTTCGTGGAGTCATCTAACTTTTAAAATTAACGTCTTTATTTTGAGATGATTTCAGATTCACATTCAGTGTAAGAAAGTACACAGTTTCCGTGGATCCTTTACCCAGTTTACCCCAGCATTTTGCAAGACTACAACAAAATATGACAATATATTTTGATACAGACAAGATCCAGAACATTTCTGTCACCTCAAGGATCCTTCGTGGTGCTCTTTTATAGCTACACTCACTTTCCACCGGCCACCATTTCCTTAGTCAACCCCTAGCAACCACTAGTGTGTTCTCCATTTCAACAATTTTATCATTTTAAGGTTGAAGATCATTGTCTAAATGGAATCTGAAATGTGTAAACTTTTGGAAATGGCTTTTTCTTTTTTTCTTCACTGAGCATAATTGTCTGGAGATCCACCTAAGCTGTGGCATGATCAATAGTCCGTTCCTTTGTATTTCCTGTGTAATATCTCATCATTTGGATGTACAGTATTGTGTTAAGTGATTCATCCTTTGTAGAACGTTTAGGTTTTGTTACAGTTTTGGGCTATTACACATAAAGATGCTGTGAATGTTTATTTATAAGTTTCTGTGTGAATGTACATTTTCCTGTCTCTGGCATAAATGCCCAGGAGTGCAATCTCCAGGTCATAAAACAGTTGCATGATTGGTTTGGTTTTGTTTTCTAAGAAACTTGCAAACTGTTTTTCCGAGTGTCTGTACCATTTCACATTTACACCAGCAATGTTTGAGTGATTCTGTTTCTTGGGAGCTTTGCCAAAATTTTGGTGTTGTCAATATGTTTTATTTTATTTTTCATCATTTTATTTTAGCGTTATTGAGATATATGAAAAATTGCACACATTTAATGTATACATTTTGATGAGTATGGATATGTATAGATACCATCACCAGAATCAATGTAATAAACATAGACATCACTTCCAGAAGATTTATTGTGTCCCATTAACTTTGTGTGTGTGTTAAGAGCACTGAGCATGAGATCTACCCTCTTAATAAGTTTTTAGGTGAACAACATTGTATTGTTAACTGCGGGTACTATTTTATGTGGCAGATCTCTAGGTGTTATGGATCTTTTATCACTGTAATTTTATACCCCTTGAACGACAACTCCTTTCCTGATAGTTGTATAGTGGTAACTTGTGATTTTAATTTTCATTTCCTAATGAGATTGTGAATTAGTGCTGTTTTATTAACATTTGTTGTATTTCTCCACCGAAACTATCAGATATTTCTTTTTGGGAGAGGTTTCAAAAGTACATTTCAATTGCCACAGAAATGTAGAGGGCTATTCAAATTATCTGTCTCATATTGGATGAGTTGTAGTGGGTGTGTTTCTCAAGGAAACCATCCATTTCATCTAAGTTTTCTAACATATGTATTTAGAGTTCATAGCATTTTCTTTTTTTTGATGTCTGCTAGTTCTGTTGTGATATCCCCTGTTTCATTCATGATACTAATAATTTGTGTCCTTTCTCTTTTTCTGTCAGTATTGCTAGAAATTTTTCAGTCATATTTGTCAATCAGCTTTACAAAGAATCAGCACATTTCTACATTTGTTTCTATATTTTTTTTCTGTTTTCAGTTTCGTTGTTTTCTGCTCTTATTTACATGATATCCTTCCTTCTGTTGGCTTTGGATTTATTTTACTTTTGGTAGTTTTTTGAGAACAGAGCTTGGGTGATCATTTCGAGACTTTTCATTTTCTTTAATGTTTTTATTTAGTGCTACAAATTTCCCTCCCAGCAATGCATTAGCTATTTCTAACAACTTTTGATATGTTGTATTTTTATTTCAATTCAATTCAGAGCATTTTGTTATTTCCCTTGGAGCTTCCTTTTTAGCCCACAGATGTTTTAGAAGTGTGCTGTTTCGTGTCCATATGTTTGAAGCTTTTCTATTATCACTGTGTTCTGAGGACACACCCTTTATGATTTTAATTATTTTAAACTAGGTGAAGTTAATTTTATGGCCCAGAATATGGTGTATTACTGTTGTTGCATACCATGCTATACGAGTTAATTAGATCCTGTTGGTTGGTTGTGTTGTTGAGTTCTACATCCTTGTTGATTTTCTGTTCAGATATTCTATCAACTGTTTAGAAAGGAATGTTGGATTATCTAACATTAACTGTGGATTTGTCAATTTTTCCTTTTGGTTCTATCAGATTTTGCTTCACATATTTTGCAGCTCTGTTGTTTGTTGTATACCAATTTAGGAAAACTACGTGTTCTTGTTGGATTGACCCTTTAGTCAGTATGGAATATCCCTTTGTCCTTTGTAACTTTATTTTCTCTGAAATCTTCCTTATATGATATTAGTATAGAAATTGCTATTTTTTGATTAATATTTACATGATAATTCTTTTTCTAGCCTTTTAATTTCAAACAACCTAAATCATTATATAGGAACTTTCTTGTAACATATATGCAATGTTTTTAAATCCATTCTGCCAACCTCTGTATTTTAATTAATGTATTTAGGTAATTTATATTTAGCATACTAATAAGTATAATATTGTTGATATGTTAGGGCTGCCATTTTATTTTTGTTGTTTGCCTGTTCTCAGGTTTTCTTTCTTTCTTTTAGTTTCCTGCCTTTCTATGGGTTACTTGAACATCTTTTACAATTCCATTTTTATATACTTAACAGTGTTTCTGAGTGTGTCACTTTGTATAGCTTTGTATTGGTTTCTCTGGGTATCTCACTATCTATCCATAACTTATCACTAGTGTGATATTTCATCAGTTCAAATGAAGTGTAGAAATCTTCCTTCATGTGCCTTAGTTTCCTCCATTTATAATTGTCTTACATATTTACATGTAATAGAACTACACCAGACAATGTTATAATTTTTGCTTCAGCAATCAAAGATGCTTTAGAAAACTAATGAGGAAAAGGTAAATGTGTATTCATGCCCTCTTACCTTTCTATCATGTATTCTTCCTTCATGATGTTTGAAGATTCCTTCTTCTATCATTTATTTTCTAGTTTGTGATGTTTCTTTTTTTTTTTTTTAAGAGATGTTTCTTTAACCATTCTTTTAGGATAGGTTATTGGTGACAAATTTTCTTACTTTTCATTCATCCAGAAATGTTTTGATTTCTCTATAGTTCCTGGTATATATTTTACTGGATATAAAATTCTGAGTAGACAATTCTTTTCTTTCAGTACTTGAAAAATATTGTGTCACTTTTTCTCTGGCCTCTATGGTTTCTAATGAGACACCCACTGTTATTCATCTTGGTTTTCTTTTATAGGTAAAGTATCATTTGTCTTTTGCTGCTTTTGAGATTTTTTGTGTTTGTTTGTTTTTAGTTTTTAGAAGCTTGGTCATGATGTGTTTTCAGGTGGATTTATTTGGGCTTATCTTGTATGGAGTTCATTCAGCTTACTGACTCTATAGGTTTATATTTTTTGCCAAATTTAAGAAGTTTATAGTCATTGTGTTTGAGCACTTTTTCAGTTTATCCTCTTTCTTCTCTTTTTCTGGGATTCCAATGATGTGGATACTAGATCTTTTGTTATAGTCCATGGGGTCTTGAGGCTCTGTTCACATTTTTTACTTGATTTTCTCTTTGCATTTCATTCCGATAGCATAATTACAACTGTTCTGTGTTCCAGGTCACTGATTCTTTTTTCTGTCCTCTCCATTCTGCTGTTCAGCTCATCCCCATTAAGTTTTTTTTTTATTGTGTTTTTCATTCCTAAAATAGCAGAGGTTTCCACTGAGAGTGTGGGTGGAGTAAAAGTCAGTTTCATTACCATCAGTGAGGATGAAATCCACGCTCCCTACTTGATCTTCTCTGACATAACTGTGCCAGAAGGGTTGGGGCACCTGGTATAGCCTGACAAGTGTAGATGTCTTGAATACCCACTCAGCCTTTCCTGGGATGAGTGAGATGGGGCAGTAACTTTTTTTCTGTGGTATTTTGCTGAAGTACAGCAATTTTTACCTAAAAGTTTCTCTTTCGCTTAACTGACCCTTTTCTGGTCCTTTGGTTGGAAAATGCAGGCTTTTGCTGAGGATTTTTCTCTGTACCCATTGGCACTTCTGGAGCACCAACTCCCTTAGCTCCAGTCTGTAATACACAAGGCCAAAAGGAAAACCTAGAGAACATATCATTGTGTCATTTTGTGGGTCTGAGACCCCTAGTTTATCTTCCTTTTCTCTCCACCCTTCAGAATCTTCTATGTTCATTTTGTATATAAATGCTTGGGATTTTTAGTTGGACTCAGTGGGAGGAATAGGGAAATAGACATCTACTCCATCTTTCTGGAATCAGAGGTCTGATCAAATCATTTAATTTTAAAACTTGACATAACTTTAAAAGTTCAACACTCCAAAAGCTGCAAAAGGTCGTTTTATACTTTAGAAAACCCAAGCACTAAAGTGAATTGTCTAGTCGCTGTCTCAGGGGAACTTGTTAACAGAAAAGATCATGACATTGTTCAACAATTTTTTTTCTATATCATCCTGTTTCTTCAAAATTTAAGATAAAGCTAATTATAGACAATGGTATAGTTTTATTAAAGTCACTTTTCATTGCACAGATTCATGTACGCCATCTTTGTTTCTCTCTCTCTCTTTGTTCTTTTTAGTCCTCTTCATATTGCTTAGAGTAGTTACGTGATGCAAACAACTGATTACTAAAACCTTTAAGAAAACTGTTAGTCCTGCAATCCAGTCCTGCAAGCCAAGCTTCTAGTGTTTCTTAATCTGTAGGAAATAAGCAGTATCATACAAAGGCATTTACATTTACTGGGTCAACATAGCCCAATTGGTTTACCCCTTCAGATTCTGGAAGCGTGGTATAGAAGGTAATGTTGTCAGACTTGGATTTTAGTTCTCATTCTGTGTCGGGTTTAAACATGGCTGTTGTGCAGGCTATGAACTCCTCTTCTCCATAAGTTTCCAGTAATGACTGTCTTCAGGATTATTAAAACGATTAAATGAAATGATGTTTGTTAAGCGCATAGAAAAAATTACAAATGTAATAAATGGCAGATATCAGACATTACAGTCATTTTAGGGTTTTTTTTTTAATTTGGAAAGTGAGATGGTACATAATATAAGAAGCTTTTGTTTGATTGTAAGATGTTTGTAACATCTTTAAATAGTACATTTGGTTGAATCTATATGTGCTTTTGCTATGAGAAGTTTTAAAATTTTTCTGGATTCATTAATTGGCAGAAGTTAATGATACGAAGCCACCCTGAAAAAACATTTTTTTCCTCAGCATTGATGTTTTAGAGACTTATTATAATGGGAAGAAAATGTGGTAATGTGATAGGTCACCACAAGGCAAGTTATACTCCCTGACACTGACCAGCTGTTCAGCTTGTCATTAAAAAGAAATTACTTGGGCTTCCCTGCTGGCGCAGTGGTTGAGAGTCTGCCTGCCGATGCAGGGGACACGGGTTCGTGCCCCGGTCTGGGAAGATCCCACATGCTACGGAGCAGCTGGACCTGTGAGCCATGGCCACTGAGCCTGCGCGTCCGGAGCCTGTGCTCTGCAACGGGAGAGGCCACAACAGTGAAAGGCCCGCGTACCACAAAAAAAAAAGAAATTACTTTACAACATAGAAATCCATCCTATCCCTTCATTCAGGATATACCTGCCCCATAAACCAGCCAACACATTTGTAAAGAGCATCTGATTCCACAACATATCCACTCAAAGTAACCTATGTTATCTCATGATTTCTAAACATACAGTTTATTTTTAACTACAATATATAATATTTTAGCAATGATGTATTTCTGAATGAACTCTCTTCCTCCAGCCCCCACTTTTCTTGAGAAAAGGAGTGCATATCTACTTCTAAATCCAGTGTAGTTAGGGAGCCATTCTTAAAATGTTTCAAAAAAGAAACTAATCCAGTTATTTGTGTATTTGCTCTTTTTCGCTTACATCTTCTAAGCTGGCCCTTCGTGAACATAAAATTTTTAGGGACACATCATACTTGGATGTATAGACACCACTTATAAGTCTTGTAAAATGAATACAAAACAAGAATGTATTTTAAAACATTACAGCCTGCCTTCTTCCAAAAAGAATTTCAGGCAAATTTAGTGTGTTTTAAAATGTGACAAAATAACATAAACTAGGGAAATAATATTTTAAGAAAGCTTAAGAAAAGACCTGGCAATAATGTAGAGGGTTTTTCAGCTATAAAATATGCAAATAATCTAAGAATTACATCCATATAATTAACCAGAATACCATCTGAGTTGCCAAGGAAAATAATTTTCATTTTCATTACTGGGTAAGAAGGAATATCTGAGACTTCAGATGGTGAAAGGGTGACTTTGCTCTAATTCATGAAGATCAGGACAACACATTTCAATATGATCCAATTAAAAGGAGCCCAGGGACCATCCATGACGATAAAAGACAACTACGATTAAAACTTGTGTTATTTAGACATTGTTATTCACACCATAAGTATCACCATGTGCTCTGCAAACTGCAGTATGCCCTCAAGGTGGTCATATGGATCACAAGATCAAATTTTTTCTATTAGATGCATGCTATGGGACAGGCTTGCTTAAAATGAAAGGAAATTTCAACATGTCAAAAAGGATAATGTCAAACGGGGTATTACCAAATTCGACATAAAAGTTTTGGTGAAATGAGACACTATACCATGATTTATTATATTTTGGTCTGTTGTTTTTAAGTCTTGATATTTATTTTTGTCTGTTTGTCTGTTTGTTTATTAATGGGAGGACTTGGGAGCCAGAGCACTTACGATAGCTTTTTTATTTGATTCGGTCTCCTCAAATGAAAAATCTTGTTGAAATGGCTAATTTTGGAAGAATGTTGACCAACAGAAATTATCTAACAAGGTACTTGTTGGTCTTTGGGGGAACTCACTTCGAAAGAGAATTCCCTGATGACCTACTCTAACCGTAAATCATTGTACATTCAAAAACTAGAGTTTAAGGCTCGTTGGTTATATCTGAAAGCTTACTCACATTTGTGTTTTAAATATTCCAAGATTTACATACTTTTATGCACTATTTCTTGTATTTTGCTCTCTTTTCTCTCCCTTTTCACTTTCTCTCTATTGTATACCTGTGACTCTTAAGCATATACATTTTTGTTTTTTTTAATTAATCCTCTAAATTCTTGAGATATTTAGAAACATGCATTGTCTTCTGATTTTTGCTAAACTGATAGGTTACACAACACCTTTAGAGAACAGGGAGATGTTTTGACTACTCTCTTTGTTACTGGAACTATATTTTCAGGCCAACCTCAGTACATAAGTGGCACTGACCTTTGTATTTCCATGTGAGTTATGGTGTGGTACTATAAACCTTGTTTGTTAAGTGACTTGCGTCTCGCCCATTATTGAATATGTTCTATTATATTGTATAATATAATACTTTCTCTATATCCGCTTTTCTCTCATTTAGAAAATATTATTTTTTTTGTGGGTGTGTGAATATTTGCACTTAGGGCATTACGATAGGCTGAATAATGGCCTTCCTGATATGTCCATATCCTAATTCCTGGAACCTGTGAATGCTACCTTATTTGGCAAAAGAGATTTTGCAGATGTTTTTAAGTTAAGCGTCTTGAGATAGGGAGATTATCCTGAATTATCTGAATAATTAAAAAGCTGAGTCAGAGTTGGAAGAGAAGGTGATGGGATGAGGGAAGCAGAGATTGGGGTGATGTACTCTGAAGATGCAGGAAGTCAAAGAATAATAGTGGCCACTAGAAGCTGAAAAAGGCAAAGAAAGGGATTCTCCTCTGAGGCTTCAGAAAGCATCCTCCTTGTTGACACATTGACACTAGCCTGGTAAAACTGCCTTCAGAATCCTTCACTCCAGACCCAAAGAGACCAAATGTCTGTTGCTTTAAGCCACTAGGTTTGTGGTAACATGTTATGGTAGCAACAGGAAACTACTGCAAGCATAATTTTTTTTTTTGCGGTACGCAGGCCTCTCACTGTTGTGGCCTCTCCCGTTGTGGAGCACAGGCTCCAGACGCGCAGCCTCAGCGGCCATGGCTCACGGGCCTAGCCGCTCCGTGGCATGTGGGATCCTCCCGGACTGGGGCACAAACCTGCATCCCCTGCATCGGCAGGCAGACTCTCAACCACTGCCCCGCCAGGGAAGCCCATAATTTTTTTATAAAAGGAAAAAAAGCCTTTATTGAAATTTAAATAAATATTACATTTAAATATAGTATATTTACAGAGTTGTGCAGCCATCACCATAATCTAAATTTAGAACATTGCTATTACCCTTAAAAGAAATCCCATGTCTATTCTTAAGAATATGTTTTTTTTAATAAAAAATAACATAACTGCTGCTTAACATAGGTGGTGGCATCCAATGAATAATTAGGCAAAATAATTCAGCTTCTGTTAGGATTCGAGTAGGGAAGGGTATGGAGGTAAAGGTGAATAAAAACCTTTAGGGAAATCCCTGTGGTCCTGGGCCACTTAGAGTAATTCTGTTTCATCTACAACACCCACTAATAATTATAAATTCAGTTTAATCTTAGAATAGAGAGTAAATTTAGGTAACATCTTTTTCTATACTTCTTGCTTGTTTCAAAAAGAATTTCAGATGTCTACCAAAGAATCCAAAATAAAAGCAGGAAAAACATATAGAAATTAAAATTTCACTACAAAGTGTGGCAGGGACTCAAGCTGAAACTTCACACCTTAGTGATCCATATTAGTTACCTGAGTTGGAACAGAAGTTTGTTGGCCTCTCACTATTGTGGCCTCTCCCGTTGCGGAGCACAGGCTCCACACGCGCAGGCTCAGCGGCCATGGCTCACGGGCCCAGCTGCTCCGTGGCATGTGGGATCTTCCCAGACCGGGGCATGAACCCGTGTCCCCTGCATCGGCAGGCAGACTCTCAACCACTGCACCACCAGGAAAGCCCTGTCACCAAACTTTTGAAAATTAATATGAAAGGGTACTCTTTTTCATCAGAGTCTTAAATAACCTCATATAAAAATAAGCTAATTGTCCAGGGAAAACATGATACTTTTTGGTATCATAATGAGAAAAGTATTTATTCTGAATGCTCACCTGATGAAGACACTGTAATAAGGTAGAATCATTCATCCACAAATATTTATTCAGCGTACTATGTTCCAGACATGGATACTAGGTGCTTGGGATGCATTAAAGAAGATGCAGATAAAATCCCCTGCACTCAAGCCCCCCAGATCCCTTCTGGCAGCCACTGTAAAGTCCTTTAAAGAGATTTGGCAAAAAGTCACCTAAAGCTGGCAGCACCACCCTACAATCATAACTTAGTAAAACCAATTATAAGGACAGACCGGACTGCGTCCTTGAAAATCATTTAGCGTCATAATTCTTTTAGTAAATTTTGGCCGACATTGATTTGAGATGAACTCCTTGGCAAATGCCAGAAATAGAGCTCTTTTATGTAGCCATGGGAATTCAGAGCCATGTTCCTTAGAAATAGTCAAGGTGGGGTTAGGGTTTTAATCCTTTTACGGAGGCTTAAGATCTCAGTAAGGCCAGTTGGGGTGAGCCGCGGGGTGTCCACATTCAGAGCTCAACTTCTTTTGAGAAAATTGTTTTGAATCAACTTCACCCATAGAGCTGTGGTGAGCAAGGATTCCAGATCCATTCTTTAAAGAAACTTTGTTTCGCTCAGAAATAGTATTTATAGTAGTGCATAACTAAATAGGCTTGAATGAAAACAGCACCTTAATAAAACACCCACAGAATTTCACATTAAAAAGTGATATTTTTCTTTATGAAAAAATAGCCAAATTTAAAAATGTGGCTGCGATTTTAAAACTCTAAGATTTTTAGTGCAAGTACATTTCAAATTGTTTTCCTCACCATCTTATCCCTCATTTTTAGCATATTATCTTATGTAGCAGTAAGGTACTTGATTTTTCATATAAATCTTTGAAATAACTTGTTTAAAACAAGTTAATTATTTTGCCAGTAGGTAAAGTAGCCAGACATCTCATTTATCTGACCCCACAAACCAGACTTGTAGTAATTATAATTTACTGAGTACAAACTGTGTGCCAGAAACGGTAAGTGACTTGAATCCCCATTTAATTTCTATTATCAGCAACATTTTATATGTTTGGTAAATAAAACTCAGAGAGGTAAAGTAACTTTGTTGATGTCACGCAGATGGTTATTTGGCAAGCAGATTATTTAACATTTTTCAATGACTAAAAACACCTCATTTGGGGGACTTCCCTGGTGGTTCAGTGTTTAAGTCTCTGTGCTTCCACTGCAGGGGGTGCAGGTTCAATCGCTGTTTGGGGAACTACTAAGATCCCACATGCCACGTGGTGAGGCCAAAACAAAAACAAAACAAAACAAAACAAAACAAAAAAACCCACCTCGTTTTGAACCAGTTGATTTTTTGTACGTCCATTTCCAACCTCCTCTCTTTCTCCCTCTCTCTCTCATGCTCTCTGAATCTCATTTTCCTTAAGCCTCAAGTCATGTCAGTGCCCACATATACCAGGTAGTTCACTAGGCATTGTTCACACAGATGTTACACTACTATTACAAAAGAGACAGGTTAACTTGCTGAAGTTTTCGCTTGGTATGGAGCTGGTTCAGAGTTGAAAACTGTAAACTATAACTGTTGGGCAGAAATGTTCTTATAAGAGAGTACACCTTTACCAGGCTGATGTGAAGGTGGCATGAGAAAACATTAGTGTCAGAAGAAAGAGCCTGAAAAAAAAAGGGTGAAGACCTTGAAGATCATGGCACAGAGACAGGATTAAAGTTCAACTGGTCCAAGAACAGGTGTTTAATTAGCCAAAGCCAGTGTGGACCTATCTAAAAGGCAGGGGGGCATTGGTATGTAATTTAAGAAGTGCATCAAAGAAGAACTTTCACGCATAAATGAGGGCAAGAAAATGGGCACAGATACCAAGAACAAAGACAGCTGAGATTAAGACAGCAGCAGCGAAGCTATAAAAGATGTAGCAGAAAAAAAATTAAAGCCTCAACATTTATTAGACCTACTGAGTTCATGCTTCGATATGAGAGTGAGGTGTAAATGCAGTAGGCTCGGTGACGTGTTCCCAGACACCCTTCAAAGAAGGACTTGCTGTCCAGCTGTGGCCAGTAGACTGCCTGCAGCTGAGAGCTCCTTCAGGCTACCCTAGCTGCACAGAAGACTCTTCCCCTGAGATCACACCCTTCCCAAGGGCAGCATGAATCTAGTGACTAACCAAAGAGGGGGTAGAAAAGTCCAGACATTTGAAGCTGGCTGAGAATCATTTGATGCTATTCTAGATCCAGAGCTTTGCCTGAGTCTTCATCCACCAGCAAAAGGCATGCCATGCTTCTCCCTCTGCTTTGTTCCTTTCCTTTAACAGAGGACCATCCTTTAAAAAAACAAAACAAAACAAAAAAAACACACCACAAACACCATCTCAATATTTGCTGTCACAGAACGCAACCTGTGATTCTGCCCAAGTATCTGAACTGAAGCTTCCTTATCAAAATAGGAAATACCAAAGGGGAAAGTGGTGAAAAGTAGTACATTCAGTTTGAATATATTGTGTTGGAGGGAACAGTGGAAAAACTAGGTGAAAATCTCCTGAGGGTAGAAAGATATTCCAGACTGTAGCTCAGGAGTTAAGGGTGAGTAGAATTTTGTATATGGGGAAATTTTTTTGAACAAATCCAAAATATCTTTCATGTTTTTCATATGTTGTAGATATATTTCAGAGCCTATTTTCCCCAAGATTCTAATTTTAAACTAAGAAAAACTATTTTGTTTATAATATGAGCAGATTTTAGCAGTCTTTTTATTGTTCAGCTATTTGAATATTTATAAATCAGTTCTGCTGTAGGACTTGGCATCTTCTAGGGATCTTGAAGACTTAGAACAGGCAAGTCCAAATTGAAGTCAAGCTTCCATTCCCTTAGCAGCTTTCTTAGAATGTGGCAGCCCTATGTCAAGCTATTTTCTTTATTACCCAATTTATACATAACTGACAAGGTGTCCCAATTGCCTGGTTATGGTATCCTGGCTTCTTCTTTGATGGGAAAGTGATTATGTTTTAAGGGGCTTTCTACACACACATTTGTCAGCTTTAAGCTGTTGCTTATGTCCTCAGTTTGGATATATTGATGCCCAAGGGTAACTTGCACATTTAAATGGGAACACTTACTGATTATTCACATCATGTCATCTATAAACACAGGAAGAGATACAAGAAAGTTTATTTCTTCACCTTCATATCTCCCACATATGTATTTGAATGCTGAATGCAATCATCAGGCTTCTTTACTTCCCTTTAGCCCTTTTATGCTCTTCTGATTTCATGTTTCATTAGTTAATAGTACTGGATGTGTGCCAACTAAGTAATATATACACATATGACTTTGGAGTTAGACTTAAGAGGGCATCAAAACAGAGGCATCTGCTACTAATAATCAAATGAAAATGAGGGTGTGCACTCACATACACACATGCACACACACACTACGTTCTTTCTGTCTTAAAAACGGGATATAGAGAGGTTGCTCCCATAAAGAACACTGGTAGTTAAATATTTTACAGAAAGAATTAATGTAAAGAATGCTATATTCTCTTATATTTAGTAAAACAGGCAAAGATATTCAATTGAATGTGCCCTGTATTTAGGAAGACTGTATCCTAGTTTGCCTAGGACAGTCCTGCTTCGTGCCTGCCATCGTTCCCTCACAGTCCTTTATGGCATTTCTTTAACTCTGCAAAATATCCTGGCTTGCAAATCAAATCATGTGGCCACCTTACCAAGAGTACTTTTTTTAAATTAATGAATTAATTTGTATTTATTTATTTATTTTGTAATATCTTTATTGTAGTATATTTGCTTTACACTGGTGTGTTAGTTTCTGCTGTATAACAAAGTGAATCACCTATACGTATATGTGTATCCCCATATCCCCTCTCTCTTGCATCTCCCTCCCTCCCTCCTTCTCCCACCCCTCTAGGTGGTCACAGAGCACCTAGCTGATCTCCCTGTGCTGTGTGGCTGCTTCCCACTAGCTATCTATTTTACATTTGGTAGTGTATATATGTCCATGCCACTCTCTCACTTTGTCCCAGCTTACCCTTCCCCCTCCCCGTGTCCACAAGTCCATTCTCTACATCAGCACCTTTATTCCTGTCCTGCCCCTAGGTTCTTCAGAACCATTTTTTTTTTGATTACATATATATTGTTAGCATATGGTATTTGTTTTTTCTCATTCTGACTTACTTTAGTCTGTATCACAGACTCTAGGTCCATCCACTTCACTACAAATAACTTACTTTCGTTTCTTTTATGGCTGAGTAATATTCCATTGTATATATGTGCCACATCATCTTTATCCATGCATCTGTTGATGTACACTTAGGTTGCTTTCATGTCCTGGCTATTGTAAGTAGACCTGCAATGAACATTGTGGTACATGACTCTTTTAGAATTATGGTTTTCTCAGAGTATATACCAAGTAGTGGGATTGCTGGGTCATAGGGTAGTTCTATTTTTAGTTTTTTAAGGAACCTCCATACTGTTCTCCATAGTGGCTGTATCAATTTACATTCCCACCAACAGTGCAAGAGGGTTCCCTTCTCTCACACCCTCTCCAGCATTTATTGTTTATAGATTTTATGGTGATGGCCATTCTGACCGGTGTGAGGTGATACCTCATTGTAGTTTTGATTTGCATTTCTCTAATGATTAGTGATGTTGAACATCCTTTCATGTGTATGTTGGCAATCTGTATATCTTCTTCGGAGAAATGTCTACTTAAGTCTTCTGCCCATTTTGAGATTGGGTTGTTTATTTTTTTTGATATTGAGCTGCTTGTATATTTTGGAGATAAATCTTTGTCAGTTGCTTCGTTTGCAAATATTTTCTCCCATTCTGAGAATTGCCTTTTTGTCTTGTTTATGGTTTCCTTTGCTGTGCAAAAGGTTTTAAGTTTCATTAGGTCCCACTTGTTTATTTTTGTTTTTCTTTCCATTCCTCTAGGAGGTGGGTCAGAAGGATGTTGCTGTGATATATGTCTTAGAGTTTTCTGCCTATGTTTTGCTCTAAGAGTTTTATAATGTCTGGCCTTATATTTAGGTCTTTAATCCATTTTGAGTTTATTTTTGTTTATGGTGTTAGGGAGTGTTCTAATTACATATTTTACATGTAGCTCTCCAGTTTTCACAGCACCACTTATTGAAGAGGCTGTCTTGTCTCTGTTGTATATTCTTGCCTCCTTTATCAAAGATAAGCTGACCATGTGCACATGGGTTTATCTCTGGCCTTTCTATCCTGTTCCATTGACCTATATTTCTGTTTTTGTGCTAGTACCATACTGTCTTGATTACTGTAGCTTTGTAATATGGTCTGAAGTCAGGGAGCCCAATTCTTCCACCTCTGTTTTTCTTTCTCAAGATTGTTTTGACTATTCAGGGTCTTTTGTATTTCCATAGAAATTGTGAAATTTTTTGTTCTAGTTCTGTGAAAAATGCCATTGGTAGTTTGATAGGGATTTCATTGAATCTGTAGATTGCTTTGGGTAGCATAGTCATTTTCACAATGTTGATTCTTGCAATCCAGGAACATGATATATCTCTCCATTTGTTTGTATCATCTTTAATTTCTTTCATCCGTGTCTTATAGTTTTCTGCATAGAGGTCTTTTGTCTCCTTCAGTAGGTTTATCCCTAGGTATTTTATACTTTTTGTTGCAGTGGTAAATGGGAGTGTTTCCTTAATTTCTCTTTCAGATTTTTCATCATTAGTATATAGGAATGCAAGAGATTTCTGTACTTTAATTTTGTATCCTGCTACTTTACCAAATTCATTGATTAGCTCTAGTAGTTTTCTGGTAGCTCTTTAGGATTCTCTATGTATAGTATCATGTCATCTGCAAACAGTGACAGTTTTACTTCTTTTCCATTTTGGATTCCTTTTATTTCTATTTCTTCTGTTTTCTGTGGCTAAAACTTCCAAAACTATGTTGAATAATAGTGGTAAGACTGGGTTCCTGATCTTAGTGGAAATGTTTTCAGTTTTTCACCATTGAGAACAACATTGGCTCTGGGTGTCATACGTGGCCTTTAATTATGTTGAGGTAAGTTCCCTCTATGCCTACTTTTTAGAGGGTATTTATTATAAATGGTGTTGAATTTTGTCAAAAGATTTTTCTGCATCTATTGAGATGATCATATGGTTTTTATCCTTCAGTTTGTTAATGTGGTGTATCACATTGATTGATTTGTGTATATTGAAGAAAGCTTGCATTCCTGGGACAAACCCCAGTTGATCATGGTGTATGATCCTTTTAATGTGCTATTGGATTCTGTTTGCTAGTATTTTGTTGAGGATTTTTGCATCTGTGTTCATCAGTGTTATTGGCCTGTAGTGTTCTTTCTTTGTGACATCTTTTTCTGGTTTTGGTATCAGGTTGATGGCGGCCTCATAGAATGAGTTTGGGAGTGTTCCTCCCTCTTCCATATTTTGGAAGAGTTTGAGAAGGGTAAGTGTTAGCTCTTCTCTAAATGTTTGATAGAATTCACCTGTGAAGCAATCTGGTCCTTGGCTGTTGTGTGCTGGAAGATTTTTAATCACAGTTTCAATTTCAGTGCTTGTGATTTGTCTGTTTATATTTTCTGCATCTTTCTGGTTCAGTCTTGGAAGATTATGCTTTTCTAAGAATTTGTCCGTTTCTTCCAGGTTGTCCATTTTATTGACATATACTTGCTTTTAGTAATCTCTCATGATCCTTTGTATTTCTGCAGTGTCAGTGGTTACTTCTTTTTCATTTCTTTTCATTTCAGTTCTATTGATTTGAGTCCTCTCCCTGGTTTTCTTTTTTTTTTTTGCAGTACGTGGGCCTCTCACTATTGTGACCTCTCCCGTTGTGGAGCACAGGCTCTGGACGCGCAGGCTCAGTGGCCATGGCTCACAGGCCCAGCCGCTCTGCAGCATGTGGGATCTTCCCGGACCGGGGCACGAACCCATGTCCCCTGCATCGGCAGGTGGACTCTCAACCACTGTGCCACTAGGGAAGCCCCTCCCTGGTTTTCTTGATAATCTGGCTAATGGTGTATCAACTTTATCTTCTCAAAGAACCAGCTTTTAGTTTATTGATCTTTGTTATCATTTCCTTTATTTCTTTTTTATTTATTTCTGATGTGATCTTTATTATTTCTTTCCTTCTGATAACTTTGGGGATTTTTTGTTCTTCTTTCTCTAATTGTAAGGTTAGGTTGTTTATTTGAGATTTTTCTTGTTTCTTGAGGTACGATTTTATTTCTATAAACATCCCTCTTAGAACTGCTTTTGCTGCATCCCATAGTTTTTGGGTTGTTGTGTTTTCATTGTCATTTGTTTCTAGGTATTTTTTGGTTTCCTCTTTGATTTCTTCAGTGATCTTTTGGTTATTTAGTCATGTATTGTTTAGCCTTCATGTGTTTGTATTTTTTACAGTTTTTTTTCCTGTAATTGATATCTAGTTTTGTAGCATTGTGGATGGAAAATATACTTGATATGATTTCCATTTTCTTAAATTTACCAAGGTTTGATTTGTGACCCAAGATATGATGTATCCTGGAGCATGTTCCATGAGCACTTGATAAGAAAGTGTATTCTGTTGGTTTTGGATGGAATGTCCTATAAATATCAATTAAGTCCATCTTGTTTAATGTGTCATTTAAGTCTTGTGTTTCCTTATTTATTTTCATTTTGGATGATCTGTCCATTGGTGAAAGTGGGGTGTTAAAGTCTCCTATTATGATTGTGTTACTGTCGATTTCCCTTTTTATGGCTGTTAGCATTTGCCTTATGTATTGTGGTGCTCCTATGTTGGGTGCATAAATATTTACAATTGTTATATCTTCTTCTTGGGTTGATCCCTTGATCATTATGTAGTGTTCTTTTTTGTCTCTTGTTATATTCTTTATTTTTAAGTCTATTTTGTCTGATATGAGAATTGCTACTTCAGCTTTCTTTTGACTGCCATTTGCATGGAATGTCTTTTTCCATCCCCTCACTTTCAGCCTATATGTGTCCCTAGGTCTGAAGTGGATCTGTTTTAGACAGTGTATATATGGGTCTTGTTTTTTTATCCATTCAGCTAGTCTATGTTGTTTGGTTGGAGCACTTAATCCGTTTACATTTAAGGTAATTATCGATATGTATGTGCCTATTACCATTTTCTTAATTGTATTAGGTTTGTTATTGTAGGTCTTTTCCTTCTCTGTGTTTTCTGCCTAGAGAACTTTTTTTTAGCATTTGTTGTAAAGCTGGTTCAGTGGTGCTGAATTCTCTTAGCTTTTGCTTGTCTGTAAAGGTTTTAATTTCTCCTTTGAATCTGAATGAGATCCTTGGTGTGTAGAGTAATCTTGGTTGTAGGTTTTTTCCTTTCATCACTTTAAATATGTCCTGCCACTCCCTTCTGGCTTGCAGAGTTTCTACTGAAAGATCAGGTCTTATTCTTCTGGGGATTCCCTTGTATGTTATTTGTTGCTTTTCTCTTGCTGCTTTTAATATTTTTCCTTTGCATTTAATTTTTGATAGCTTGATTAATATGTGTCTTGGCATGTCTCTCCTTGGATTTATCCTATATGGGACTCTCTGTGCTTCCTGGACTTCATTGACTATTTCCTTTCCCATATTAGGGAAGTTTTCAGCTATAATCCCTTCAAGTATTTTCTCAGTCACTTTTTTTTTCATCTTCTTCTTCTGGGACCCCTGTAATTCAAATTTTGGTGCATTTAGTGTAGTCCCAGAGGTCTCTGAGACTGTCCTCAATTCTTTTCATTCTTTTTTCTTTATTCTGCTCTGTGGTAGTTATTTCCACTATTTTATCTTCCAGGTCACTTATCTGTTCTTCTGCCTCAGTTATTCTGCTATTGATTCCTTCTAGAGTATTTTTAATTTCATTTATTGTGTTGTTCATCGTTGTTTGTTTCATCTTTAGTTCTTCTAGGTCCTTGTTAAATGTTTCTTGTATTTTCTCCATTCTATTTCCAAGATTTTGGATTATCTTTACTCTCATTACTCTGAATTCTTTTTCAGGTAGACTGCCTATTTCCTCTTCATTTTTTTGGTGTGGTGCATTTTTACCTTGCTCCTTCATCTGCTGTGTGTTTCTCTGTCTTCTCATTTTGCTTAACTTACTGTGTTTGGGGTCTCATTTTTGCAGGCTGCATGTTCGTAGTTCCCTTTGTTTTTGGTGTCTGCCTCCATAGGCTAAGGCTGGTTCAGTGGATTGTGTAGGCTTCCTGGTAGAGGGGACTGGTGCCTGTGTTCTGGTGGGTGAGCGTGGATATTGTCTTACTGGTTGGCAGGACCACGTACGATGGTGTGTTTTGGGATGTCTGTGAACTTATTATGATTTTATGCAACCTCTCTGCTAATGGGTGTGGTTGTACTCCTGTCTTGCTATTTGTTTGGCCTGGGGTATCCTGCACTAGAGCTTGCTGGTCGTTGAGTGGAGCTTGGTCTTTGCATTGAGAGGGAGATCTCTGGGAGAGCTTTTGTCATCTGATATTACATGGAGCTGGGAGGTCTCTGGTCGACCAATGTCCTGAACTTGGCTCCCACACCTCAGAGGCACAGGCCTGACACCCTGCCAGAGTGTCAAGACCCTGTCATCCACACAGTTTTTCTGAAGTCTGACGTCTTCTGCTAGCATTCAGTAGGTGTTCTGTAGGAGTTGTTCCATATGTAGACGTACTGTTGATGTATTTATTGGGACGAAGGTGATCTCCACATCTTACTCCTCTGCCATCTTGAAGGTCCTCCCGAGAGTACTTTTTGATTATTAAATAATTTAGCTTATCAATATGCTGGGTAACATGTGACCTGTCATAAAACTTTTATTAAATAATTCTACTCGATCAATCAATTGTTAATCCTATAAGGATATAGTGATTTGAATACTTTGGGGATCATTGTAAAATGTTTATTATAGTTAATTTTATATGGAGTTTTTCATTTAAAAAGTAGAATGGTCTTAAAATGTATCAGTTCATGAATATTGTTTCATCAACATGGTGTGGTAACATGATCCCTGATTCACAATGTGGGATCCCTGACCTCAGCAATATTGTAATTTACTGTGTGGTTTTGATGAGGTCGTGGACTTCAGTATGCTCTAAAAACATGATTAAACATAGTAGAAATACTGTTTACTAAAGTAGTGTCTAGATCCAAAAGCTTATATATCCATTTGATAATCAGTCATGAGCTGACTTTTGTGGCACAAATCCCTTCAAAATATACATGCTTCTAGGAGTACTTGGATAATGAAGATACAGGTGATGATAAATTTCATTGCTTTTCTGAATCTATATTGGCTTTCGTTTTTGTTACTTCTGACTTTACTATGTAGAAATCATGATATTGGTAATAAAAATTTTATCTTTATCATATATATTTATTCACATTTCTTCCATTAATTCTACAGTCATCACTTCCTGGAGAGAAATATGCTCTATTTCCAGACAGTATGTGTATTATAATTTTCTAAATTTTAAAATAAACATTGCATTGACATTATAAGCACTCTCAGTGTACTCTGATGGTAGCTTCATGTTGTTATCAAAACAACGTGAATACAAGCAGTTGCTTAATTTACACATACCCAATAAACGTAGGTAATAGATATTTTTAGTGAATTGATTTTTATACTGAAATAATTATACGTTTGTCGTTTTGTAGACAAAAGCCATCTGATCGTTTTCTCTTGGTATACATGTTATTGAGAAATTGTCCTGTGACAATAGTTTTACTTTTTATAAATTATCCTCCTTTAAAGATTTTATATATTCCAATGATTTGAACTTCTATGTAGATGATTCCACATTTTTTAGACCCTCCTAAAATAAGAATTGCATTCTGACTGCTTCCTTGACATCTCCATCTGGAGTCCCTGAAAACAGCTTAAATTCAACACACCAATAATTCAATAAATACTTCCTTCTCAGAAAAATGTATCCTGGGATAACCCTGCTGAAGTAATGTTGGATGACACCTTCTTTCTCACACCCTACATATACGTGGTTGCCAAGTTATATATATATTTTCAATTTTTGCAGTGTCTGGCTTAAATATTTCTTTATTTCTAACTTCTTGAAACATGGACAAATTTGCCTATTCCCATTTGTGTGTGTGTGTGTGTGTGTGTGTTTTTTTTTTTTTTGCCGTACGCGGGCCTCACACTGCTGTGGCCTCTCCTGCTGCAGAGCACAGGCTCCGGACACGGAGGCTCAGCGGCCATGGCTCACGGGCCCAGCGGCTCTGCGGCATGTGGGATCTTCCCGTACTGGGGCACGAACCCGCGTCCCCCGCATCAGCAGGCAGACTCTCAACCACTGCACCACCAGGGAAGCCCTGTAAATTTCTTTTTTACATTCTTTTTTACTCTTGTTTTGTTCATTTTTAATTTTGAGTCTCAATTGAATTCCCTTTTTTCAAATTCAATCACAATCTTTATGTATAAAATAAAAAACTCCCAAGATAATTTCTGTATTTTATGATTTCAATTATTTAAATTAAATAAATTATTTTAACATACACACTTGCAAAAAGTGAGTGAAATATGTTTAAGTAGTTAATAAATTCCATTATTATAAAATGAGAGGTGCCAGTCACACCTCTATGTTCCACTGGAGTTTTGCAGCATATTTTGTCACTGCCTAAACTTTAGTTGACTGTTTTATAGAAAGTGATATTTTTCATCATCTCTTAATGACACTTGCTTCACCTGGCACTTTAGTTATTTTTGTTTATGCATCAAACACTACATATTTGATGACCGTAAATGCTGCTTATTATTCTTGTCATCAAAAAGAGCTAAATCAGTTCTGGGAATGGCATTGTACCAGTTTCAGGTGCATGGGATGCCCTTGAAAACTGTGGAATAAGTGAATGAATGATGTTTTTCTTCAGAGAAACTCTCTTGAGGACAAGGTCAATATTTTTACATGCCATAATAGTCCCTATATTCTAGCACCTGTGTAACAGTTTTTTAATAGTCATGTGTAGAATTTAAATAGTCCTGACAGAAAATCTTATACAATAAAATATGTATTACTGAACCTAATCTCTGAAATAAAAGGCAAAATTTATGAAATCTAAACAAAATTTCTTTAAAGTTTTCTACCTGCTATTGTGAATGAAATGAATTTAAGTTATTTTATGAATATGATTAGTGATGCCAAAATACTATTAATCCTATGCAAAATATTAACCAGATTTTGTTATTTGTTCATATAAAAGGTATTACACAAGTAGTATTTAATTGAACATATATTTTTTTAATATCAAATTCTGTACCTTGGAAAATAACTTTTGAGAGAAAATTGATAAAAATCAAGAATGCTATTAGTTTTCTATTTCAGTTCTATACATCAGGACAACACTAAACCTATTTAAGAGATAGATGAGTTTTGTACATGACCATTATGGATTCTGTATGGAAACAGCATTACACATGTGAAATACAGAATCAGATTCTTAATGGCCACATTCTTACATTTGAGAAATGTTTCATAACATTTCACAACATTGTGATAAAATATGGTATATTGAGAATTGAGCTTTATTGCAGAAAGTTAAAAATGTATGCCTGCAAAATTGTTATGATTCATGTTTTTCAACTGAAAAGTGGAAGAAAATAGGCTGGCAATCAGTTCTCCAAAAGTGACAGCTGTAATAACCTGGTAGGGAATTCTCAGTAGTTCATGATTTTGGCCTTTGGAAGGTATAGGTTTAAGGTGGGATTTAATTTGGAACCACAGATGGAAGAAACATCTTCTTTCCTTGGCTAATATTAGACAGCCATTTAAAAAATCCAGAGAAGCCAACTCTAAGTTTTGCACAGAGAGAGGAACCAGTGTATACATATTGTGGGTTCTTAATAAATGTTGTTGTCATAGCTGTAGCTTTTATACAGCCAAAGTGCATACCACAGACCCAGTAGCACCCAAACTTTTATTTTGTGGCTTCTGGCTGTCCACAACTTTAATGCAAATAGTTGTGCCTTTTAGACAATGCTAGTTTTGTGGGGAGCAATTTCATTTTCATCCAAATGTCATTCCCTTTAGCTTTTATTCACTCCTACTACTGTTGTATATTATAAAATAATGAATTCCATCTACCTTATCTTAAATGAATATATATGGATTTTAAAGTGTGGGATTATAACCTCTCAATCTATTACCATTCTCAGTACCTATGCAGTTCAATGAAAATCATCTGTAAGCTTTACCTAATTTGCTTGGGATTTAATTTTCTGAAAAAGCATGTGAATTTGCAAAAGAGCAGAAAGAAGAAATAAAATGACTATCTAAAATTATTACTATACCATCTTCTATTACCAAACTAAAATTGTTTCCTAACTTATTGTCAAGAATTTTAAAAAAGGAAAGAAAAATGCCTTTTTCCCAAATAACAAAAGATAGTTTGACAAAGCAAGTAAAATACAACTACTGGTTTATCTGTCTAACAACTTGAACAAGACATAGGGTGTTCAGAGCCATAGATATTTAGACCTGGAAGAAACATTAGAAATCACACTGGCAATCTCTTTCAGCCAATAGAAAGCTGAGGCCAGAGATGCTTAGTGAATTTTTCGGGTTCACAGAACTAATTAGTGTCAAACATGGCAATCCCATGGCAAAAAATTTCCAAGCTCTTTTTTTTTTTCGCGGTACGCAGGGCTCTCACTGTTGTGGCCTCTCCCGTTGCGGAGCACAGGCTCCGGACGCGCAGGCTCAGCGGCCATAGCTCATGGGCCTAGCCGCTCCGTGGCATGTGGGATCTTCCCGGAGCGGGGCACGAACCCTCATCCCCTGCCTCGGCAGGCGGACTCTCAACCACTGAGCCACCAGGGAAGCCCTCCAAGCTCTTTTAAGGAAGTTCTTTGCATTACACTACATGATGATTTATATAAATAATATTTAAATGCTTTCTTAGCAGCAGCAATTCATATTTTTTTTATTAATTTGTCCATAAGTAGCCTGAGTAGCCAGAAAATTTCTGTCTGACCTTACCTCTTCCTTGCAATAAACCATTCACTGGCTCCCCATCTTATTCAGATAGAGCCAAGATTTATTCAGCGCCTACATGGTCTGAAGGGACCCATTCTACCCCTGCTCTCTGTACCTCATCTCCTCCTTCTTCCTCTCATACAATTTGCTCAGCTGCTTTGGCTTCCTTAGTTCACGGCAAACAACTGTCTCATGCTCCCACTTCTAGGGTGTGCATTTCCTCTTTTCTTTTCCTGGGATGCTGTACTCCCATGTATAGGTATGATTCAGTCCCTTACCTTCTTTAAGTCTGTTTAAATCTCACATTCTGAATGCATCTTTTCCTGACCAGGCTACTTAAAGTGTTTGTTTCGTGTGTTTTTGTTTTGATTTTTTAAAAAATTCACTGCCATATCTCTACCTTCAGAAATGGTAACTCAATCGTATGAGGTCATCAAACATTTTATTGCTGAATTCATAAATAAAAGACTAAAAAAACTGTTAACTTTATCCAAAGAATAAACCATAAATTATATAAGGCTAAGTGGGAGTGTGAATCAAATACTTCTTTGTAGATATGCCAAAGATTATACAGTGAATTATTAGCAAAACAAAAAAATCTTGGCATATTTGAAACCTTACCAATATTATTTTCCCTGAATAAACTGTTTCCTGTTTCATTCCATTTTATAGCATTCCTGCTTCCTTTAGTCAATAATTTTAGCAGCTAAGTGATATTCAAATCTCTTTGTCATCACTAGTATAATCAACTAGTGGTATGGATGAGAATAGTAAATATTTAAAGAAATCTTTATTCTTAAAAGGACACTTGTTATATCTATATTTAAAAACTAGATGTACTCTGTGAAATTTAGGTTGATACTCGGAGATAAAAATAGCTTCAAATTTAATTCACATCTTCCATCTATAGTATCCATCCCTGGAAGAAGAGTAAATAGACAAAATGTGGTAGCCACACGTAATAGAGTACTATACAACAGTATGGAGCAGCAGATCAGATGTGCCCCTAGATGCACAGAAACATGGTTAGAACTTAAACAAATAATAGTTATTAAAAATATAAAAAATAACATTATACATACATATGTATATATGACATGTGTATATATGTGTATATACATGCATGTGTACATATGTATATAAACCCATAGTGCTTACTGGAAAAGTAAGAAAGATCATTATATGTATGTGTGTGTTTGTATACATGCATGTTTAACAAGCATATGTACACATTCATACAGACAAATATATAGATATGTAACCTTTATGCATGTCAATTAAAAATATGGATAACAATAAGAATATATATTTTGAAAAAATGTATACAAACAAAATAGTGTTAAACACATGAAAATGTTTACCAATGATTAAAGAAAGAAACAGAAAATGAGGAGATAAATGGATAAGCAAATGAACAAATGAAGAAAAGGACATTTCAGTAATAAATGATAATAATGTACACTGATCCTATGAGAATAATTAACTAAGATCAGTCAATAATCAAGGTTTCTATTACAATTAGGATATTTCTATGTCTAAGAGAGAAAATATCACATATATATTAATTTTACATTGTCAAAGCCATTTCTATTAAAAACAGTACAGCAAAACTTTAATAATATTTTTCATTTTTTTCTTTTTGACACATTCTAATTGAATGAATTAGATGTGTATTACACCAAAGTTGCTACTAATGTAGAGTTTTATTAATTTATTATTACTTTGTGATTAAATACTTAACATAGACAATGACTTCCAAATTTATTGGTGCTTCCCTAAAACAAATGTGGGAAGTTTCCTGTCCTTTTTTTTTTTAACTATTGGTCTATACAATTTAGTAAGGTTTCAAAAAGAGAAATACAAAACAAAATTCTGGGATCAATTTAGTTTAAGATTCATATATATATGACATCTGCTCATACTGGAAAATATCATTTTGTAAGGAATATTCTAAACAGCTAGGAGTGTGGGGACAGGTAAAATAGCTCAGGTGTTAACCTTATGCCCCACTGTTTATTGTAGACATAATAATTTAAAAGGAAAAGTTTTACCAGACTATTGTTAGAGAAAGAGGTAATCTGAGAACTGAAGTGATATCCCTCACTGCTAATTATAACAGTAACATTCTCCTCTACATGTTGAACTCTTCAAATATATATTAAGCACTTTTATACAATATGAACTCAGGTTCTAGGCACTGGAGATACAACACCAAAAAAAAAAAAAATTTGCAAAATCCCTGCCCTCATAGAGTATGTCTTATGAAAGTTAACAAAATAGGAATATACTTTCTGAAAAAAAAGATTAAATTCTTTTTGAAAAGTAAATAATTTAAGTCAAATTCTGGTATATAGCTGTATATAAAAAGAAAAAATATGTAAATCTTTTGTATTTGGTTAGTTTAAATGTGTCTCTTGAATCTAATCATTTGTGGAGGAAATAACTAAATAGGCTTGATTCTTAGAAAACAAGAACAGAGGTAAAAACATCCTGATTCCATTAAACTTTCTCTATCCTATAAAACTCTTGTCTTAGGAATGGTATATTTCTTCCATAAATTCTCTGGTCCAGCTCTCTGTAATTCTAAGTTTCTTCCTATGGATATAGGTACACCATGTTGAAAAGGTTATGCTTCTGTAAAGACACTCCACATTATTTAAGTTTGTTGATAATTTCTAAGCACTAAAACTTATTCTGGGAGTAAAGATTCTAATTGTAAGTTTTATATTAAATAATACTATGAAATACAAATTAATCAATATTTAATTTTATGCCATTATTTTTACAGAGAGAGATATAAAGCTAGGTAACCACATACAATGGAAGTGTGACCATTAGACACTGAAGAGCAATTAACTAGGTTTTATCTTATTTACAGTCAACAATTAGGGAATAATTACATTGTTTAAAATCAACATCTCCCCTCTATGCTTGCATAAAAGATTTATTTCAAAACTTGAAGATGAGAAACAGGAATTACACAGAGACTAAATTATTTAATTTAAAATCAGTAGTCTGTTATCTCCACTTTAAAATCATTTTCCATATTTAGCTTTAATCCAGCAATCTAAAATGATGTTTGAAAAATATTTTTATCCCATTTAATATACTTAATAATTGAGCATAAATTATGAATGCAAATATAATTTGCATGTCATAAATCAGGTTTAGAAGCAGCTGCAAGACAGTAAGGGAGCACTTTTCACCATATATGTTGTAGATTAACAGATCAAATCTAGGAGTGTGGAAGGGATGCATATAAAATACTGAATTGTGATTGTACTCTAATCAGATATCAACATAAATACATATCTTTTAAAAGCTTCAGACAATTTAAATATATGGTGTCATTTAACTCATTTAGAAATACACATACAAACACAGATGCACGTACATCCCTCACTTTGCAATTAAAATATAAATATATGTGATAATCTTTTGCTTTTTAAAAGAGAGTACTGCCATCTTGCATGCTTTCATAAAGCTCTGTGTTCATGCTTTAATAGCACTGTACTTAGGAGTGAAGCTAGGCTGCATTGTCTTCAATATTTAATTGTTTATTGAACAAGGTGGCAAAACTTTATTGCTTAGAAGGGTTTACAGAGAAAGGTTTGTGGAAATCATTTGGAAGCTGTTAAACGAGAATTAACTTCACTCTTCAGATTAGCACAATTGAATTTCCTCTATTAATAAAAACTCCATTTCTATAAAATAAATAACACATGTACTTGAATGTATAGAAATCAAATCAATTAAAACACTCTAATGTCTATTCAATAGCTCTTTTTTAGAAATATTTCATACTCAGTAGTTTTAATACTGTTTTACTATTTTGGAACTTAATTATAGGAGCTTGTAGTAAACTACAAAATAAAGTTTCTCTCTAATTTGGTTAAGTATCTATCACAAATCAAAAATCATTACATCTAAAAAATATTTACTTTAATATTCATCATCTAAACTCAAAATCATATTCAATTGATCCTGGTTCCTAATAAGTGCTTCACAAGCATTGAGGAAAGTTAATACAAAATGGCCATTTCTTGATACCCTCACATCTTTCTTAATTTAATGGATACATAAATTAATCATTTAACTAATAAGTCAGGTTCCAAGGGTATATTTTGGAATAGGATTCTAGTTTCTGAGTTTCCTCTGAGACAGATCCTCTAACACAGATGAGCAAATTAGTTCATATGCCCTGTAGTCTCATAAGTTATTAGTTTGATATTTTGCTGCTGTTATGATGAACAATGAATTAGATAGTAGGCTGTGTTATGAAACAAACACATAATTTTTCATATATATTTTTATAAAGATATACCTTGTTGGTTTTTTTCCCCTTTTTAAGCCCAGTTTTCTCCTATAGGTATCATAAACTTAGTTTCTGTTAAATATTCCCATATTTTACCCAACAAAATTGGATTTTCATTAAAAATGTTTTGTGATATTTTAAAATAATAAAATATGTGTTTTTCTATAACTACAGAAGTTGTACAAATTTTTATTAAAAGATGCAATTATTACTTGGTCCTTCTATTGTTTCCCTTACTTATCAATGCCTTAGGAAACCAGTATTAGCTTTCTGGTATCTATCCTCTATACATCTGTAGAAACACACATAGATATTCTTGTATAACTTGACTAAGTTGCATATAACATATAACATGCAGCAATTTATTGCTCTGGATATTTCATTTATCCCTCCAGATCAGATTTTAGTATTTATTTTTTATCAGTGTACCAAACATCATCTGTTATTTTTATTAGCTCCAGTCTATCCATATGTAGATACAATGCATATTTATGCAAAATATTGCTATTGAATGGAGCAGTTAATTTACATGTTCTAGCCACTAAAATAACATTTTAATAAATATATTTATGCATATGCCTATAAACATTGAGACTTTTATTTCTATATCCTAGATTACTAAATGAGGTATTGCTGAGTCGATGAGTGTGAATCTGTAATTTTGATATATAGTGCAGATTTATTTTCAAAAACAGTGTAGCTGTTTAGACTCCATTCAGTGATGCCCATTTCCCTACATATTTGTGCACCATAGTTAACACTCGAATCTTTAACCAATACAACGTTTGGAAGAAGAAAACGTGTGATTTTAATTTATATAGTCTTAATTGGGAGTGATGTGAACTATAATATCACTCATTATCTTCATGAATTAAGATACTTGCCTTGAAATTTATTATCAATTAAAAAAAGGAAAAAAAATGCAACAGTCGTAACAGACAAGGAAGACTTTATTCAATAAAAAAGACAGATTGAATTCAATTTTGCTGAAACAAAAGGCAGGGGACTTTTCGGTGCTGGAGTGAGCTAATTGAAAAGTATTGGAGGACATTTCTAAGGAGGTTGGTCTATGTGGTTACATCATCTGTGTTTACTAATTGGTGCTTATTGAAGTTAGCCACCTACCCTCCCATAGAGACTGGGAAGTCAAGCCTCTATATTTCTTGATGATTGCATTTCAAAGAAATGACTCCCAGGTCTTTGAGAAGAAAAAATATATATATTTGCTGGGTTGTAAAACTGGCAAGAGGCTGAGTGAAGATTTATATCTCAAAGGGGTAGAGAAATAATTTACAGGTGCAAGTTTTCTAAAGTAAATGCTCTCAGAAAAGGGAGGTCAGGGAGTGCATAGTCAGGAAGAAGCCTGTCTAAAGTTTAGTCAAGCTGAGGAGAACCTTAAGGCCATCTTGATTTCTACAAGCAAAGTAACTTGTGCCTGTGGCTACCTCCTCCAGAGACAATTTACTTGCCTAAACCTCTCCCCTCAACTACCACCTGCATGAGAAATTTGTAGCTTTTAATCCTTGCCCTCCGTCTGTATTTTGCTGAGATTATCCATCTATCTACCTATCTATCTACCTACCTACCTACCTACCTACCTATCTACCTATAGCTCTATCATTTATCAATCATCTATTTAACTTATTCTCTCATAAGAATTTAATTCTGGGCTATTATATATTACTAGGAGTATAACTCATCTAGCTCAATAATTTTTAAATAGCACATTACTATTAACTAAAATGCATGTTTATAAATATATTACAAAATGTGTTTGCTGTATTTTCTTCTTTTTATTTTCCATTAAAAAAAACAACAACCAACAACTGTGTTCTGATTCTATAACTATTTGTACTTTCTCTAGAATTGTCCAAAGACACCCAGGAGACAAAAGCTCTGACTTTTCACATGTTTGATTCTATCTTACTTTTTATGTTAAAAATGGAACTGTAACAGTTGGCAGTATTTAACGTTCTTGAACAACAGATACCTTCTCTCCATCAGCCATGGATTTTATTCCAACGTTCTTCAGTTTCTACCGTGCAGATGAGGAGTTCTATGGTTGGCAGATTTTCTCTTCCTTTTAAGGGAAAATTTCCTTCTATTCTGAAGATTATAAGATTTTCTCTCTTTTTTTTTTTCTGAATTGAGGATTTCTATCAGGGTATTATGAATTGTATGTGATTTTTTAATTAATCCTGTCTGGGACTTGAGAAGCACTTTAAATCTCCAGGCTCAGAGAAAATGCATCTCTTATTGGTTCTCCTTTTCTTTAGTTCTTTTTTCTTTCTGGAACTCTTTCCTCCATCCCCTGTTATTACATCTGCTTTGTGGTACAAGTCTCTTAGAATTTCCTTATGGCTTTCCATTCCTTTTTATATTTCTTCAACATTAAGTGCTACTTCTTTTCTCTGACTCTGCTGAACGTCATTTAGCTTTTAGCTGTGATTATCCTATATTTTTATTTAAAGATACTTTAAATTCAAAGTTTATTAAGACTAGATATGACATTAACATACTTGGTCCATTTCTTCCAGGTAAAAATGGCAGCTGCCTCCTAACCCCCAGGAATGTAGACAGTTTAGTTCACCATCTTAGCACCCAGCCAGCAAGATCAGGAAAGCCTCCCAGAGTCCCTAGTGTAACCAACTGCTGTTCCACAGGTAGCAGTTCTCACCCCAGCTGTCCTTAGAAAGCATGAGATTGTTCTTTATACCTTCAGAAAAATCCCCTCCTCTCCTTCTGATTTTCAATCCTTATCTGGTTCCAGGGAGAACATTGGGATGTACTTAGTTTTATATTCCGCCACATTTCCCACCAATAGAAGAAAAGGGAGTCACCAATATCTCACTCCATCCTTTACCTTCTGGAAACCAGATTACCATTTTAATATTGGCAATGTTTACTGGAGTGGGATTGGGAGGATTTTTCTTGACTAATGTTGGAATTTTCTTTTAAAGCAAGGCAAATAGAGTGCTCAGCTTTTTATGTTATACGGGTTCTGTTAGTTCTATAAATGGATGTGTGATAGTTTTCAAACAACTTAGCATAAATGCAACAGGGGTATTTCTAATACTCAGGGTTATATTAGATCTTTAGTTTAAACCATGACAATTTTAAGCTGGAACAAGACATTGAACAGCAAGGTTTTCTCTAACAGCTCCTGTCCTGTATATCTCAGCATCTTGCTCAAAAACACAAATTGTACACAAAAAGGCAACTCATTCAGATCTGTCATTACATTATTCTCTTTCTCTTTTCCCAAAAAATCCAATCTGTCGAGCCTAACTAATAATATAGAGTAGAAAAGAGATACAGGTACAGACATAGATATGAAGCTTCATTTTTCATCAAACAAGGTATGGTGATATTGTTTTGTTTGTTTGTTTGTTAACATCTTTATTGGGGTATAATTGCTTTACAATGGTGTGTTAGTTTCCGCTTTAGAACAAAGTGAATCAGCTATACATATACATATATCCCCATATCTCTTCCCTCTTGCGTCTCCCTCCCTCCCACCCTCCCTATCCCACCCCTCTTTTAAAGAGTCATCTGGTGAACTACAGTTATATAAAATGCATTCAACATTAATAGCTGTATATTTATATTCATATATAATTTTTTAAATTGTCATAGATATTTTTTCACTTCCTTATTAACCAATAGATTTTTCCTAATCCTTCCCATCTTCAAGTCAAGACAAGTAAGGTTCCTGCAGGAGATGTAAGGAGGCATATTTGTATGTGTTGTCAATGAACCAGAGCATGGATCTGGCTTTTATCCAACAATCAAACATTTTAATTATGGAATCCAAGGAGACCGTCTTATTGCACACTAAAATCTGAAATTACCCAGAGTTATAATTAAGTATAACTTACACATAACACTTTGTGTACCATCTAGAATGCATTTAGTTGAATACTGAGTATTCTACCCACTCAACTAAACATTCAAACTAAACATTCAAACATGCTAAACTATAGGGGCTCAACACAGGCAATAGCTATATCCTAGAAAAGAAACCCATTACTAATCATTATCTTGATAACAGTTTTTCTCAGAATATAACATTGTAAAGAATCTCTTTTTGTATTAATTTTTACTGAAGTATAGTTGATGTACAATATCATGTTTAATGTGTACAGCACAGTGATTCAGATATATATATATATATATGTTTATGTTCAGATTATTTTCCCTTATTACAAAATATTGAGTAGAGTTCCCTGTGCTATACAGTAGGTCCCTGTTGGTTATCTATTTTATATATAGTAGTGTGTGTATGTTAATCCCAACCTCCTAATTTATCCCTCCCACCACCCTCCTTTTGCTTTTGGTAACCATAAGTTTGTTTTCTCTGTCTGTGATTCTCTTTCTGCTTAATAAATATGTTCATTTGTATCATTTTTTTAGATTCCACATATAAACAATATCATATGAATCTTAAGCCCAAATTAATTTGTAAGTAATTTATTTTATATAGTATGGTATACTTTATATAAAATATTATTTTATATTATAAATTGTTTTAATTCATAATTAACAAAGCAATTATAATTTCTTTAATTTCATATTTATATTATGCAAAATTTATATTTGGAAATATAAATTGCCATTTATATTATCAAATGTAAGCCTCTTTCTGAGTTAAACCAAAATAATATCAGAACACCTAGTGGAATATTAATAAAACCTATTATTTAGCTTCCTTTGGGCTGTAGGTGAAAGGCCCCAAAGCAACCAGACTTAACAGAAGGAAAATACTATTATAAGGATATAGGGATGTGTCACAGGATCCAATGGTAGGAATGTGGCTAAGTGTCTGAAAGGTGGAACAAAACATTAGAGGCAGAACCAGACTCTGTTTTTCACTTGCACTGCTGTCTGTACCTCTACTTCATTATTCTCTTGTAGGGAATTGACTTCATTTGTTCTCTGATCTACACAGTGAGAAAGATGACCTCTGGGACCAGCATAGGGCCTCCCCCACTGTAATGCTTGTTCAATCTTCAGACTTTTCTTGGGGGTCCAAATGGTTATTAAAACAGATTGAGGGACTTCCCTGGTGGCACAGTGGTTAAGAATCCGCCTGCCAATGCGGGGAACACAGGTCTGATCCCTGGTGTGGGAAGATCCCACATGTCGCGGAGCAACTAATCCCGTGCACAACTACTGAGCCTGCGTTCTAGAGGCCGTGAGCTACAACTACTGCAGCCCGCGCGCCTAGAGCCTGTGCTCTGCAACGAAGAGTGGACCCCGCTTGCCGCAACTAGAGAAAGCCCGCGTGCAGCAACGAAGACCCAACGCAGCCAAAAATAAAATATAAATAAATTTATTTTTAAAAAGTTTTAAAACATATAAAACAAATTGTATTTTTGTTTTCTTTAATGTCTAATGAGTCACCAAGGGACTTTCTAACTCACAGAGACAGCAAAGCAAATTGTCCAGTACAAACTGCATTATGTCACTAATGTTTCAGTATCACCAAATCCAAAATATATATAAACAGTGGTTTTCTTAGAACTGATTCAAATTATTTTCAAATGACTACGTCAAATATGTGGTCATATCAATTTAAATGCTGAAGTTAATCCTTGACTGTCAATCAATGACTCACCACTCAATGTAAGAGTGAAAAAAGAAAAAAAATCGTGTGGTTTATTTGTTGAAAATACTGTGTAGACAAACTTCTTCCTATGAGAGGATTTCTGTTATATTCATCATTCTTGACATTCTGCTTCACATTTCCCTTATATTTCATGAAACAAGGATATTACTTTTCTTCCTCACCTTGACCATTTAACATTTTTGCAGAACATGAAACCTGACTCTGCTTTTCCTTAGCCTTGTGTGTCTAGAATTTCATTTTATACTTTTAGGTTTATATGATAGAAGTGCTGCAAGGTAAAGAATGGCCCATCTACTTTAGGTGCCAGCCAAGATGGATGGCTTGTCTTCGATGATATATACTTTTTCAAACCAATTGAGTGTCTGATTAATTGAAGAGGGAAAATTATTGCAAAAATTGCCACCATGCCATTTATTCTCTTTCTGTTTTACGTGACTTGCCTTTGTGAGAGTTATATTTTTGATTTAATTTCTATCTGTATTGTTTTGTCTGGAACATTACATCTATGACATTTTGATTCTACAGAAATTGGGAAGTGATGTATAAGATAAAATCCAGGAAGAAATCACTTAGGCTACAAGAAATCAGTAACTATCAATGTTATATTATAAATCAAACTAAGAATATTTATATTGCCAAAATGGTATAAAGCTGCTTATTGATGGTATATAATAATTGATAATTAAAATTATAAAGGTAAAGATAAATATATAAAGATAATTCCAAGTAGAGTGTGTAATGCGTTTATCCCATGCATGCCTACACATGTACACAATATCATTTCCATGAGACAGCGCTTCCTTTTTCTTTGCTTTGTCCTCAGAAGGCAGCCTCATACATCAACCAGTAATTAGTGAATACATGAAGGACCTGACAATCTTTTAATACCCTTTCCAAAGTTTTCAGCTATAGCAAAAGAAAAAACAACAAATTAAAAGAATAAAAGTTTTTCACAACTGAAAATCGACTTTGATACTAAGATTAAGATTTTAAAAAACAAAATTTTCCCTCTAATTCAGTTTAATATGGGGTTTATATAACTCCATATAATACTACTTTATTCATTCAACAGATGTTTAGTGGGCATCACTTAAATGTTCAACAAACTTTTAAGTAGTTTTATTGTTAATTCTCATAATACTCTGAAATCGTTTTTTATTTTCATCCTTTAACATTAAGGAATAAGGCTCAGCATATCTCTTCCAAAGCTTCACTGAATTCATCAATTACTTGCAAAGAATTGTGTAATTAAAATATTTAGAAAATGCATGTATAGCTTTCCTACAATGTAGCTATTCATGCACATGGAATTCTGACACTGAGTTAGGAACAGAGCACAAATATATACCACTTGCAAATCTTCACATATTTTATAAATTTTGGTAAAAGCTACTATTCATGTAGCTGTGACCAAGGATTTTTTTCCAGGAAAAATAATTTATTTTTTCAATTTTTAAAACAATGGACATTATAGGTATAAAATACGTATCCTTTTCTCCATTCTTATTCAAGTAGAGAAATATTTATCCACTTATAAAATATTCTCCACTGCCTCTCTCCCCTCCCATTTTGAGTGAGGACTAATTGATATTTTGGTGACTTTATTCCATGACCACGTAAGATATTTCTCAATGCATACTATTTCAGCCTCAATAATAGACTTAAAATTTAATGAATCACTTTTTTTCTCTGTTTGGCTTTAATTGTACTTCCTTCCATTCATTTTGCTTTTCATTTCTCTTTTCCCTTTTTTCTCCTTTGCCTTTATTCTTTTCATCTTATTTTTCTATTCTCCCCCAATTCTCTTTCTCTTGGCCTTTAATTTTTTTTATTACTTTTCTGTTTTTCATTACTTAAGCAGATCCTTAAATAGAATGTGCTTAAGTTATAGCAGGCAGACACTAAGTTGTCTCTCAATCATTCCCACCTCCTGAAACACACCTTTTGTGGAATCCTCTCCTTGTGAATGTGGACTGGTTTGGGACTTGTTTCTAACCAATAAACAATGGCAAACATTTTGAAATGTAATTTTCATGGTTAGGTTACATAAGACTGTGACTTAACACTTGCTAGCAGACGCTCTCTACTGCCTATTCGGCTTTCATGCATTAATGAAGCAAGCTGCCTTGCTATAGGGGGCTCATGTAGTAAGGGATTGATGGCAGCCTTTAGCTAAGAGCAGGTGGAAACTGGAGCCCTCAGTCCAATATCCCTTGAGAAACTCAATTGTGCTAAAAAGCTTATGAGTTTAGAAGTAGAACCATACCCAGTTCAGACTGAAAATGAGACTGCGTGTTTTGATTAGAGCACATAAGAGGACCCAGTTAATCTGTGCTTAAATTCCCCACCCAAAGAAATTGTGAGGTAATAAATATCTATTGTTTTATCCTAAGTTTTGCAGCAATTTTTAAACAGGAACAAATAATAAATATATGTTTTCCTGTGCTACTTGCTATTTTTTTCTCCTATCATCTTTTTAAAAGATAAGCAGTCCTTCAAAGACATATTTTAAAATATGTCCTATAGAAGCAAAGAGAGGAAGTTTGTGCTCTGTCATGCTCAAGTTTTAAGTTTTTAATTTTTTGTACTCAACATTAGTTTGAACATCAACTTTGTTACCAATAAAAATGTAGTCAGTAACTCAGTTTATATATTAAAACATTTATGAAAGTAACAATGGCTTTTACTTTGAATGGCAGAATATATAAAATAATATTAGGTACGTTTGCCATGACAGATTGAATTTTTAAATTTTTTCTTTGGTACCATGTTCCGAGTGAAAATATTGAAATCTTATTGGAATTAGCAATTTTTTTTTTATTTTGAAGTATATAATCACCAGGGCTGAGATTTGTGTGAGGCAGATGAGGTGCTTTAGGGCATAACATCTGAGGAGACACTCGCTCTAAGCGTCATGCAAGTGTTGATTCTACATTTGCACATTTGCATGAGATAATTTTTTTCTATTATAGAGTCAATAATTAACTACCATTGCTTCAGCATTTGTACATGTATCAGAAATCATGAAATAAAAAACAGTGCATTTAATTTAGAAGAAGTATTTATTTAGTAAAATATAGACTCACTCACAAAGCAGTATATAAATACATCTTTTGTGGATGCACATTTTAAATATAGTCTTAGGGCATAATCTTCTTAAAAATAACCAGTAACTTTTAAGTCGATGTTAATGCCTCTTCCACAAATGCTTAATTTCAATTTTCCATGTTACATTATTATCAAACCCATGGCATATACTGGACAAATATTTTGTGCAAGCTTTTTATTCATCACCACCTTGCTTAATAAATAGAAATTTAATACTTAATTTTTCACTGGACATGCACATGCTTAACTTATTAAATGGCAAATGGCTTATTATAATTTTTAAAATGTGGAACCAAGCAATAAAACACATATAAATTTCACACTTTGCCCACTGACTACTCCAGTGAACACCTTGGCTGCTTAATTTACCTGGAAGTTGTTGCATGGGTTGCAGTATCTGTCTGTAGGAGCATCAGATATCTGCTCACCATCAATGGAGACAGAGAGGGTACCTATCCAAGTGTATTTTGTTTTATCAGTGTGTGTTCTCCATGTTGTTCTTTAAAGCCCAGAGCATTTAGAAAGGGTCAGGAAAAGGAGATATGGGTTAGCATGGGTCATCATTCACATTCAGCCATGTGTTAAGGTGAGAACTCTTCCTGATATGTTTGTCTCACAGGCTACTAGACACGCCCATGTAGAACCTGGAAGTACAAAGTTCATTTGTTCATAGGAGATGCAAACCATTCTAGATTGTTTTATTGCAATTGTTACCAATAACCCTTTGTTTAAAAACCTGGTTCAAATATGCTAAATCAGACAGGACACCATGACAACAGGCAGAAACAACGATAGACCCAGTCACACAAAATGTACTTTATGATGTTCATGAAAGTGAGTCTTATTATGCCTATTTTACAAGTAAAACAAGTATCTTAGAGAAGCCACACATCCATCAGATAATTAGTAATAGAGCTAAGAATTGAACTTAGATTATCTAGGTCCTGAACCCACATTTTTTTTAACATTACACTGTTCCATAAAAAATTGAAAACTCTTTAGGAGATGAAAATTTTTTATTTTATTTTATTTATTTATTTATTTTGCGGTACGCGGGCCTCTCACTCTTGTGGCCTCTCCCATTGCGGAGCACAGGCTCTGGGCATGCAGGCTCAGTGGCCATGGCTCACGGGCCCAGCCGTTCCGCGGCATGTGGGATCTTCGCGGACCGGGGCACGAACCCGTGTCCCCTGCATCGGCAGGTGGACTCTCAACCACTGCACCACCAGGGAAGCCCCTAGAGAGGAAAGTTTATTACTTACTAGTTTTCTTTAACTGTAATTTCCTTGTCTATAATATCATGTTTTCATAACTTTTCATTGATATGCATTTAAAATTATGATATACAGCATATGTAGCATATGTAATATGTTTTGTGACTATTTTTTTCACGATGAAATGTATAATAATCAAAATTATGTCCTTTAGGAATTAAGGAGATGTAATCAACATATTTTTTTTTTGATTTAGAGTAATCATATACACTAAATTCATATTTAAAAAGGTATAGAAAAAAACTA
>NW_020175686.1:1715127-1741773 GCF_003031525.2 Neophocaena asiaeorientalis asiaeorientalis | reverse complement strand
AAAGTTGTATAAAAAATTTTTTTTTTTTTTTTTTTTTTTTTTTTTTTTTTTTTTTCCGGTATGCGGGCCTCTGACTGTTGTGGCCTCTCCCGTTGCGGAGCACAGGCTCTGGACGCGCAGCTCAGGGGCCATGGCTCACGGGCCCAGCCGCTCCGCGGCATGTGGGATCTTCCCAGACTGGGGCACGAACCTGTGTCCCCTGCATCGGCAGGCAGACTCTCAACCACTGCGCCACCAGGGAAGCCCGAAAAAAACTATTCTTCATCACCTCATATAATGGAATAAACTGTAGTAATTTAACATCCAAACTAAGTTGACTCTACTTTAGTTCATGGGAAATGAAAGAAAAACAAATGGAAAAAAACCTAAAATTATTAAAAATAATGTTCTAAGTAAAATTTTATAACATCAGAGATTACCACATATTTTCAACAAGTCATAACTTCTACTAACTTTGAACCTAAAACCTGTTGAAGGTAATATGTGAAGCTAACATATCACATAACAGTCCTGGAGCCTAAAATGTCTACTAAACCCAACTTATTATTATACTTACATTACTTTTCTGTTGTTTCCAGGTTTTAGTTGGGATGCCTGAATTTCTATGGGTGGTGAAAAACATACGAATTTTAAGTACAGATAAATATTTATACATATTGCAAATGTGTAAATATTTGTCTATAAGTATGGAAATATTTGTCTATAAGTATGGATATAATAGATACCACATTCATATGTGTGATTACTTTTTTGCTGATTATTTTAAATAACAAAAGTTTGGGAACTTTGAAGTGAAAATATTTAGATAATTTTTCTCTGTAACTTGTGCTTTGTAGCATCCTTGGAGATACACTCAAACATCTTGTTAACTCATCTAAAGAGATTTGAACAATGTTTGTACATTTATTTTGCTGTAATTTTGGCTTACCCTGGTCTCTTTAGTAATGACCTCTACAGCTACCTTCCCCTCTGCTCTTTGGAAAGCAAAGTTATTTACTCTTCACAAGTCGGACAGGAAAACACACTTTGAGATTGGGGTATATGTTAAATAACCCATCCAGAATTATGTATATTAAGATTAAAACCACAAAAAGTTAAGATATCATGGAGTAATAGTGAATATGTACATCCTATTTAAAAAAAAGATATTCTACATAAGTGAATTTTCAGATAACATAAAATTATCCTTTCAAGTGCTGAAATCTGACTAAAGAAAATATAGCTAGAAGATTTCTAAAATGCTTTATGCCACCCTACTTCTCTTTCAGCCGAGTCAGGTGATTTGTGTCTTGTCATTTGTGTAACTCAGCATTTTGCAAGGAGAAAGAGTTAGATACTCATTTGAACACTGTCTACATCGTTTCATTTATTTGATTCATTTTTCCCATCCTTCTGGCTGACACAGGTTCAGTAGCTAAGCCAGGTGGTGGAGCCAACAAATCTGCAGTAGAATGTAAATGTAAATGTTGGCAAAATCAACAAAGCTCAAATCTTAAATGTCATACCCATATTTTCATTGACCTGATTTGCTTTATTCAATTAAATGAGAAGTCACTTGGCTTGTGCATTACTGGTTTCTGTGATCATCTCATTTTTAGTTATAATATATAAAATATCCTCTGCTTGGGACTTCTCTGGTGGTGCAGTGGTTAGGAATCTGCCTGCCAATTTAGGGAACACGGGTTCGAACTCTGGTCCGGGAAGATCCCACATACCGTGGAGCAATTAAGCCTGTGCGCCACAACTACTGAGCCCCCGTGCCACAACTACTGAGGCCCGTGTGCCTAGAGCCTGTGCCCCACAACAAGAGAAGCCACCACAATGAGGAGCCCGCGCACCGCAACGAAGAGTAGCCCCCGCTTGCCACAACTAGAGAGAAGCCCATGCGCAGCAACGAAAACCCAATGCAGCCAAAATAAATAAATTAATTAATTAAAAAAAATAAAATATCATTTCCTCTCAGTAAGGGCTATTGTACTGGTCTATCGTTTGCTATTTGGCGATTAAGTCAATAGATAGTCCTTCTTATCTGTTTGTAAGCGAAATACCTTGTTTTCCAGAGTTAAATCTTCAAATTCCCACATTCCAACCATTAGAAGTGCAGTCTCTATTTCTGCAAGGTCATTCCTGTAAGTGTTAATATCCAGCTAAACTGCTATGTTGTTCACTCGTGTCCAGGATAAGGGAGGGAATCCCTGTGTTGCATTAGTTGGGTATTTTATCAGAGCATCTGTCTGCCATGAAAGTCACTGGCCAAGATGGAGCAACACCAGGTGTCTCTTGGAGAATCTCTAGGCAGAATGGTCCGTCCTGTCCTAGCCACCCCACCTTCCCAGGGTATGTTCAGTGATGTAAGACTTCTACCGAAGTAGCCAGGACTTTCATAGCCCAGGACTTTGCTAGTAGAATGGGTTGAAGAAAGTTCTGGACTGGGCCATCTGAGTGGTGGGTGACAGCAGACACATAAGCTCAGCTGGAGCCAGTAGGCCTGCCACTGACAGTAATCCTGGTAGAGGAGTACAGGTCACTGTTTTAGGGAAGCAGAACAAACTTTGGCAGAACTGTCTGGCAAGGATTGATGGCTGTGGGTGGGAAGCAGGTTCCAAAGTCTGTTGTCCAAGTGGGGTTATTGGAATCAGTCTGCTACTTCAGGAGCCAGTACCAGGATTCAGATTAAGGGAATGCAGAGACCCGAGTAATATTATAAATATTGAAAATGGATTTCTTCACTTGAAATTCTGGTTGTATAAATTAGCTGCCCAATCTTGGGCAAGTGATTTTATCTCTTTTTGCCTCCTTTTTCTCATCTATAAATGGGCACAATGTTTGTAACTCACATGATTATTGTGAGACAAATTACTGAGATAAAGTGTTACAACAGTGTCTGATACATCATAATTAATAAATATAATAATGATTATTTGCTCAGATGCAGCACTTCTAATGTTACTATTCATTTGCAGAATAAATGATTATTTCTCCTCTAGGTGAGTGAATCATGTCACCTACATGATGCATTTCAAATTGTAGTTCTTTCCTCAAGAGCATAGGTTGTAACTAGTGGCTATGCTATTGCTTCTTTTGACACCAATATTTGTTTATGCCAAAAGAGATACCCCATTATATATAATATTAGTTCAAGACATTTTGAGCTGATAAACATATCATGGCTTTTTTTTTTGACTGTTTTTGTTCTCCTACACTTTAAACCTTTATTTGTATTTAAATTTAAGATACATTATGAGATTTCTCTTAACTATCTCCAGAATCTTTCCTTTAATGCCCTATTGTCCGAAGATTCTGCTTACACTTAACAGGGTAAAGGGAATCATTCAAATGGCAGTCAGAAAGTGCAATGTTGCTTTTTGAAATAATTCAATTTTAGAACACTAAAAGCTTAATACAACCTCAGTTTAAATGACTTAGATAATGATTAAAAGCAACGGATGTGGTCCAAACACTCTATTCAATTCCAAGAATAGTTGTCATACTGAAGATCTGAAAGAAAATGTGGTCCTTTTAGACTTCTCCATATTTCATTATGACACAAGTTAATTTTAGGTATCGAATATATTCGCTATGTAGACTTTTTCTTTATCTTGGTGAAAAGAGCCAAATGGGCAAAAAACTAGGGGTAGGGATTTCTCTATCTAAACTGGCCTTTCCATGTCTTCAAAGAACTTCTACCAACTCTCACACCTTTTTTTACCCGCCTCACGAAATCCGATATGTATAGTTCTTTCTGTAACTTTAATGGAAGCCACACAATGAAAGGGGTCTCAACATTGCTTTTCCATTACTCAACAACATCAATGAGTTTAAGCTAATTTTTAATTACTGAAATGAAGGGATAAAAAAAAATGATCTAAGATGCTTACGTTTGGAATATTTTTCAGACCCTGATTCCAAATCTTCTGACACCGATTTTAAAGCTTTTAATACAGACACCATACTTCCATGATTAAAAACTAATTGTACATATTGCTCTTCTCATGGCTAAATATTTTTGTATTTCTTCCATTCCCATAACATGATTGAGTTTGCTAAAAAATAAAATATGAGTAAATTCTTACTTTTGGTGTTTTGAAAATGTAGATGTTATTCAAGGAAGAGTTTTATCATGAGATACTGCTGCATATTAGGATCCAGAGGTTGGTGCACATTTCATAATGTCTAATTTTACTCTTCTACTGAATTAAAGTAAAAAAAAGATTCTTAAGGGATTCATTCATATTGGATCTCATACAATGCACTGTAAAATCTAAGTTTGGCTATTTGTTTTGATTAAGACTTATTTTCAAAAAGCACCTGAAATTTAGCTGGAGAAATGAAAAGAATAGATGCATATAAATTTAAAGCCTCACTTCTGAATTTTATTGTAATTTATCAGGTAAATTCACTTCTGGGCAGTGAGATGATAAAATCTATTTCCAGACTAAAAGCCACTTATTAGAGTATCCATGTAATTAATCTTACAGATCTATATGGACTTTTGCTTCTACATTGCATTTATATGGGTGTACAATACATAACATGAAATGCGGATGAATAAGGATGTGTGTGTGCCTGAGTTACTGAAAATGATAACCCAAAAAATAGTAAAAAAGAATACACATAAACTTGTATGTATGTTTAAATACTTGCTTTTTGTAAAAACTATCCATTTAAAAAACTGTTATTCAAAATCTAAAGCCCAAAACAGAATTGTGCCAAGATTTCAGTTAGAATTTGTTGTCCAATAAATCTTTTATTTATTTTTTACCATTAAAAAAATTTTTTTTATTGGGGTAGAGTTGATTTACAATGTTGTGTTAGTTTCAGGTATACAGCAAAGTGAATCAGTTACGCATATAACCACACTATTTTTTTAGATTCTTTTCCCATATAGGCCATTACAGAGTATTGAGTAGAGTTCCCTGTGCTATACAGTAGGTCCTTATTAGTTACCTATCTTATATATATATAGTAGCATATATATGTCAATTCTAATCTTCCAATTTATCCACTTCCCCATCTTTACCACTTTTAAGCTAACAGTTCAGTGGTAATAAACACATTCATAACACTGAGCAACCATCACCACCATCCAACCCCATGAACTCTTTTCTTCTTCTAAAACTGAAACCCTATACCCACTAAAGAGTAACTCTTCGTTTCCTCATTCCCTGCCCCTGGCGACCACCAGGACTATGTTCTTTTAAAATATATCTGGACAACCTATGTTTTCACCAATTGATCAAAAGGCAAATTGGATGTCTCTATTAATGGTATCATAAAAACCTCAAATATTAGAATACTATGACAGTCAATCTAGAAATCCTTAACATAGGTGTCAGTATGTGGCAAATCTCTTTTTGTATGTCACTGAAAAGACGTACAGCTAGACATCAACTGTGATGCTCATTCACTGGTGGTTAACCTTTCATGTCCCTAAAGCTTTCTGGACCATCTTGTTTTCACTGACACCAATCTATTTTTTATTTGTTTTAAAATATTTTATTGGAGTCCTTTTGATAAGATCAGGTAAAGGCCGCCTAATTGATTTTGGCCCCCAAGTCTTTGGCAGTCCCCTCCCCTCACCCCTGGGAGGTTGACAGCTGCTCACGCCGGTTAATGCAGGAAAGATGTGAAGTTCCGAGGGTCTGTCCAACACCAGGTAGAGGGCATCCTTTGTGTCATCAAAATTCACAGTACCCAGGTAGAAGGCATGATGCTCTCTACTTTTTGTCACAGCTTGTTGATGAAGTGGCAGGAACCATTACCTGGGCATCCCAGCCATCCCAGCAGCACTTCTCCAAGAGAATTCCAAACTTTAGGCCTTCAGTCACCAGGCTAGCCCTGAATATTTGTGAAGGGGCACTGCCCCAGCTGGGCTTCCAAAGCTCTCAATCTAAAAAGATGAAAGCAGGACCACCGATGAGAAATACAAGCAGAGAGTTACAGCCCTCCCATTGGCTCTTCTCAAAAATCCAAGTATCCAGTTCCCCAAATGAGTCTGTCCAATAAACCTTATAAGTTACTTTTAGGGATAGTTCTAAACAGTAAAATCTAAAGGCAGTATGTGGCAAATCCTTTTTTAATTAGATAAGAAGTTCAATGAAATTGAATTACAAAAATTGTAATATTTATTTTGTTATGGTTTGTATTATTAAAATTACCTTGGAAATATTCAAACAGATTTTCTTTTACTCCTTTCATGTAAAACCAAATGGATTTTCTTTTACTCTTTTCATCTACTTATCTTAAAATACATACTTCAATAAAAAAAATGTGACATATACTTAGCACAATACTGGGAACAGTATAATAACTAAATGATTGCTCACAATATTTGTTTAAGTGCTATTATAACTAGGAATAATTGAAATAATGTATATCATTTGGCTAATACAGTACCTGGCATAACAAATTCTCAATAGATATTAGCTACTATTCTCTTTTTATTTGTTGAAGCCCTATGTATTTGTAGATGTGGTTATTAATTCAAAAAGAGTTTGTATAAACTCTAAAAGTTCCAGGTTAATTATTTTTGATGAGTATTTCTTATTATACCACATTACTGCTATGGTTTTATACAACTTAAATCAAGAACGATCGAATGCTTCACCGCAATAGATTCCTATTTCCTCACCTTTAAGGATCAGAACACTTAAGTTCTGATCTTCAGTGGAAGGAAGATTTCTGAGTAGGTACAGTAGAGATGAGGAAACAAGCTAATCAATCTTCTTATTTTGCTCATAAAATCCAAAGTGAAGCAACACATTTTGGAGACTTTCCTGGCACACCTGAGAAGTGGAGGTAAAGGATTAATTTTTATCAACGCAACTTCTTCTTTGGGCAATAAATGCAGAAGAAAGGTGCTAAGACCCTCAGAATGGGAGGAAATATCTGCAAATGAGTCAATGGACAGAGGATTAATCTCCAAAATATAAAAGCAGCTCAGGTAGCTCAATATCCAAAAAACAAAAAACCCAATCCAAAAATGGGCAGAAGACCTAAATAGACATTTCTCCGAAGAAGATATACAGATTGCCAACATACACATGAAAGGATGCTCAACATCACTAATCATTAGAGAAATGCAAATCGAAACTACAATGAGGTATCACCTCACACCAGTCAGAATGGTCATCATGAAAAAATCTACAAACAATAAATGCTGGAGAGGGTGTGGAGAAAAGGGAACCCTCTTGCACTGTTGGTGGGAATGTAAATTGATACAGCCACTATGGAGAACAGTATGGAATTTCCTTAAAAAATGAAATATAGAACTACCCTATGACCCAGCAATCCCACTACTGGGCATATACCCCGAGAAAACCATAATTCAAAAAGAGTCATGTACCACAATGTTCACTGAAGCTCTATTTACAGTAACCAGGACATGGAAGCAACCTAAGGGTAAGGGTAAGCTGGGACGAAGTGAGAGAGTGGCGTGCACTTATATATACAACCAAATGTAAAATACACAGCTAGTGGGAAGCAGCCGCGTAGCACAAGGAGATCAGCTCGGTGCTTTGTGACAACCTAGAGGGATTGGGACAAGATGGAAGAGGGAGGAGATATGCGGATATATGTATACGTATAGCTGATTCATTTTGTTATGCAACAGAAACTAACACACCATTGTAAATCAATTATACTCCAATAAAGATGTTAAAAAAAGAAAAGAATCTCCATTGATCAAATGGAAATATACAAGCTATTTCATTGTTATGGTAAGGCTTAGTTAGTGAGGTTATACACATACAGTTTCCAGAACCTTAAATGGTATTATTTAGTTTCTCATCCTATATAAGGAGTCAGATCACCACAGTTTTCATTTACTGTGTGAGGTGTTCACGTCACATGAGAAATGTACAAATATTTTTTGAAGCAGTTTATAAAAATTCAGGTAACATAGACTTGAACCAACTAGTCAATTGTGAAAAATTCTTTTCCTTGTGAAATTTTTTATTTTCTAAGTTTTGATAAGAGGAGTTTCAGTTAGGGCAAGGATTTTCTCAAGGCCAGAAACTGAGTTTACCCAGAATATATACTGTTCTTTACAACTTTCGAATAGGGAAGAATTCTTAAAAGAGCAGAAAGTTTAAACTCTAAATGAAAAGAATAAAAAAAGAGAAAGACACATTTGACCACAGTAAAAGAATGATATTAAGTGAAGATTCATTAAATTTATAAATTCCTCAATGTAAGACAACACCATAAACAAATTTAAAATCAAGTCATCTAGACATGGTTTCAGTATGAAACTTTTCTCCAATTTCATATAGATAATTATGTTAGTTGGCTAGAGCTTTCATAACACAATACCACAGACTGGGTGGCTTAAACAACAGAAACTTATTACTGTTCTGGAGGTTAGAAGCCCAATACCAAGGTGGTGGGGGCAGGTTTTGTTTCTTCTGAGACCTTCTCTCCTTGGCTTGCAGATGGCCACTGTCTTGCTATGTCTTCATACAGTGTTTTCTCTGTATGTGCATTCCTGTGTCCCTATGCATGCCCAAATTTCCTCTCCATATAGACACCAACCAGATTGAATTAGGACCCCTCCTTTGGTCATTTTAACTTAATTACCTCTTTAAAGACCCTATCTCCAAATATAGTAATATTCAGAAGCATTGGGGGTTAGGGCTTCAACATATGAATTTGGGGGGAAGGGGTACAATTCAATCCATAACAGTAATATAAAATGATTCAGAACATAAAAGTACATTTTATTTCAAAGTTTAAAGTAAACACTGAAAAAATATCAAAGATAAATGAGATAATCATCTAAATAAGATCTGAAACACTCAACCATATTTTCAGTCCACTTAAACCAAATAAAATTGGTACAAATTCAGTTTGTTGACCTTAAAAAAGCAAAAGGCCCATTTATTTCACCAGCAAAATTAGTTTATTTGGGAATAGCAGAGGAATTACAATTTGGGACGTGCAAACTATGATGAACCATGAGCAGGTCCGAGGAGACAATGGGAAGGTCAGCTTTTATTAGGTTTTTGGAGGAAATCAGGAGGGCTGTGGTGGTTCTTGTTGGTTGCAGGTGGTGGGTGACTTGTTGATGGATCAGAAGGAAATTTTTCTTTCTGCTAGGGTCAGTGAGCTGCAGTGAGTGATACAAGTGTGAGAATTTCCTGACTCCATTTTAAATAGTTTATTTTCACAAGTGTCATACTACTACTACTGGGGGTGGGGGCAGGAGGAAATACTTCAAATCCACCAGCTTGTTGCTGATGTCGTAGCGAGTGAAAGCCCAGTCTGCTTCTGCAGACCATGCATGGGTGTTAGTACTATGTCCCATTCTTAGAGACTTCACATCTTCTGAAATCACCATGGGCTGGCTTTGATATCTTTCTTCCTTTCCATCATCAGGGCACATTTCTGTCTTTTGTATCTGGCTATATATTTAAAATTGTATATGTTCTATTTTAGTGAGCATGTTCTATGTGTTTTTAGCAAGATATCGATTATATGTACCAGCTAATCTTCCATGAGGCCTTAAATCTGATTTTTCTTCATTTCTCCTGCAGGTTGTTTGATATTTTTTGCTTATGTTCTATGGTCAACTTGCAGAGTATTGGGGAGCAAAAACAGATGTCTCATACCATAATTTGCTCCTTTTATTTCTCCAACTACTTTTCATATGTTATTTAATATACAGGTTGCCTTTAAATTAAAGAAACTACTTGTGGAGTTCACAACACCACCATCTCATTAATTAAAAATATAATGATTATTTTTCTCAAACTGAAAACCTGGTCTTGAATCTAAAAGTAAATTCCTCTTATTAAAGAAAAATATGATGAAAAAAATATTTGTTCCCAGAACAAAGGGTGTACTATTCATACAGCAGAGAGGAAATAAAGTTAAAATGAAATTAAAATATTTTCCAAACTATGTTATCAGACAGGAAATATACTTGAAACCAATTTATAAAATTTATTTAAATTTTAGTAACCAGAAAGATATGAATTCAATGGAAAGAGGACTGCTCATGCTATAGTTTTTCTCCTGAAAATGTAACATTATGAGTAAAGTGAGATACAGGAAAAGACAGATAAGAAGACATTTAAACAATGAGCAGAACACCAAATTCCCAGCCCTTCCCACAGATGGCTTTAATTTAAAAGACACCTTAATGTAAATGATGAATTACATGACATAGAATAAAAAAGGGCTTCAAAATATATGAATATGTATGCAATTATCCATACTGAAATATGTAGAACCAATCACAATTTTACAATTTTGAAGTATCTGTCCAGGAAATGCTTGTGTCCCGATGATTGTGATTTGGGTTTTTGTTTTTTGTTTTTTTTAACATCTTTATTGGAGTATAATTGCTTTACATTGTTGTGTTAGTTTCTACTGTACAACAAAGTGAATCAGCTATACTTATACATATATCCCGATATCTCCTCCCTCTTGCATCTCCCAACCACCCTGTCTATCCCACCCCTCTAATGGTCACAAAGCACCAAGCTGGTCTCCCTGTGCTATGTGGTTACTTCACACTAGCTATCTATTTTACATTTGATAGTGTATATATGTCAATGCTACCCTTACTTTCTTACAGCTTACCCTTCCCCCTCCCCGTGTCCTCAAGTCCGTTCTCTTCATCTGCATCTTTATTCCTGTCCTGCCCCCAGGTGCTTCAGAACGATTTTCTTTTTTTGGATTCCATATATATGCGTTAGCATATGGTATATGTTTTCTCCTTCTGACTTACATCACTCTGTATGACAGACTCTAAGTCCATACACCTCATTACAAATAACTCAATTTCGTTTCTTTTTATAGCTGAGTAATATTCCATCGTATATGTGTGTCACATCTTCTTTATCCATTCATCTGTTGATGGACACTTAGGTTGCTTCCATGTCCTGGCTACTGTAAATAGTGCTGCAATGAACATTGTGGTACATGACTCTTTTGAATTATGGTTTTCTCGGGGTATATGCCCAGCACTGGGATTGCTGGGTCATAGGGTAGTTCTATATTTCGTTTTTTAAGGAACCTCCATACTGTTCTCCATAGTGGCTGTATCAATTTACATTCCCACCAACAGTGCAAAAGCGTTCCCTTTTCTCCGCACCTTCTCCAGCATTTATTGTTTGTAGTTATTTTCATGATGGCCATTCTGACTGGTGTGAGGTGATACGTCATTGTAATTTTGCTTTGCATTTCTCTAATGGTTAGTGATGTTGAGCATCCTTTCATGTGTTTGTTGGAGATCTGTATATCCTTTGGAGAAATGTCTATTTAAGTCTTCTGCCCATTTTTGGATTGTGTTGTTTGTTTTTTTGATATTGAGCTGCATGAGCTGCTTGTAAATTTTGGAGATTAATCCTTTGTCAGTTGCTTCATTTGCAAATCTTTTCTCCCATTCCGAGGGTTGTCTTTTTGTCTTGTTTATGGTTTCCTTTGCTGTGCAAAAGCTTTTAAGTTTCATTAGGTCCCATTAGGTTTTTTTTTTTGTTTGTTTTTATTTCCATGTTTCTAGGAGGTGGGTCAGAAGAATCTTGCTGTGATTTATGTTGTAGAGTGCTCTGCCTATTTTTTCCTCTAAGAGTTTTATAGTACCTGGCATTACATTTAGGGCTTTAATCCATGTTAAGTTTATTTTTGTGTATGGTGTTAGGGAGTGTCCTAATTTCATTCTTTTACATGTAGTTGTCCAGTTTTCCCAGCACTACTTATTGAAGAGGCTGTCATTTCCCCACTGTATATTCTTCCCTCCTTTATCAAAGATAAGGTGACCATATGTGCATGGGTTTCTCTCTGGGCTTTCTGTCCTGTTCCATTTATCTATATTTCTGTTTTTGTGCCAGTACCATACTGTCTTGATTACTGTAGCTCTGTAGTATAGTCTGAAGTCAGGAAGCCTGATTCCTCCTGCTCTATTGTTCTTTCTCAAGATTGCTTCAGCTATTTGGGGTCTTTTGTGTTTCCATACAAATTGTGAATTTTTTTTTTTTCTAGTTCTGTGAAGAATGCCATTGGTAGTTTGATAGGGATTGCATTGAATCTGTAGATTGCTTTGGGTAGTATTCATTTTCACAATGTTGATTCCTCCAATCCAAGAACATGGTATATTTCTCCAGCTGTTTGTATCATCTTTAATTTCTTTCATCAGTGTCATATAGTTTTCTGCATACAGGTCTTTTGTCTCCTTAGGTAGGTTTACTCCTAGGTATTTTATTCTTTTTATTGCAGTGGTAAATGGGAGTTTCTTTAATTTCTCTTTCAGATTTTTCATCATTAGTGTATAGGAATGCAAGAGATTTCTGTGCATTTATTTGTATCCTGATACTTTACCAAATTCACTGACTAATTCTTGTAGTTTTCTGGTGGCATCTTTCGGATTCTTTATATATAGTATCATGTCATCTGCAAACAGTGACAGTTTTAATTCTTCTTTTCCAATTTGGATTCTTTTATTTCTTTTTCTTCCCTGATTGTTGTGGCTAAAACTTCCAAAACTATGTTGAATAATAGTGGTGAGAGTAGACAACCTCGTGTTGTTCCTGATCTTAGTGGAAATGGTTTCAATTTTTCACCATTGAGAACAATGTTGGCTGTGGGTTCGTCATATATGGCCTTTTTTATGTTGAGGTAAGTTCCCTCTATGCCTACTTTCTGGTGGGATTTTTTCATAAATGAGTATTGAATTTTGCTGAAAGCTTTTTCTGCATCTATTGAGATGATCATATGGTTCTTATCCATCATTTAGTTAATATGATATATCACATTGATTGATTTGCATATATTGTAGAATCCTTGCATTACTGGGATAAACCCCACATGATCATGGTGTATGATCTGTTTAATGTGCTGTTGGATTCTGTTTGCTAGTATTCTGTTGAGGATTTTTGCATCTATGTTCATCAGTGATATTGGCCTGTAGTTTTCTTTCTTTGTGACATCTTTGTCTTGTTTCGGTTTCAGGGTGATGGTCGCCTCATAGAATGAGTTTGGCAGTGTTCCTCCCTCTGCTCTATTTTGGAAGAGTTTGAGCGGGATAGGTGTTAGCTCTTCTCTAAGTGTTTGAAAGCATTCGGCTGTGAAGCCATCTGATCCTGGGCTTTTGTGTTTTGGAAGATTTTAAATCACAGCATTTTGTCAGAGGCCAATTCCCATATCTCTGCTGTTCTCTGGCCAGACCTCTGGCCTGATTTAATTTGTTGTTCTTGAAGTTGGTGGCTAGTTTCTCAGGTAGCCAAGAAAACTTGAGACTAACAGAAGCTATTCAGAGAAAAGTTATTGTGAAACATTGTTTTCAGTGCCCAAACTGAGAATCTTTTACAGCAACATGGCCTTTACAAATGTCCACAAGTTAAAGGATGTCTCACCATAAATGATATGGGGTGACAGGCCTATAACACACTGAAGACACAGATTGGATTCCCAGCAGGGCTCATGCCAGCACACACTTCTTGCCTCAAACAAGCAATCCCAGAAATGTTACAGTTGAGGAAGAAGAAATTTCTTTGTGATATCAAGGAAGCAAAATTTTGTATTGCAACCAAATACGTGAAACATGATCTCATAGTCAAATTGCTATCAAATTTCAGGTCAAAATCTACCATCATACACAACAGAGGGCATTCACTTGTAGCCATGGTATCATGAGTGGTAATATTCTTTGTATAAGTAAATTTTTGGGGAAAAACAGCCCTTTGGGAGCTAGGCATGAAATAGGATTAGATCTAGCCTTTTGGAATTAATTAAGACCCCCAGTGCCTACTCTGACCTCACTGAACTGACTGGATATAGAATGAGAGAGAGAATTAGCTCTTGTTGCTTCTTGTGCTCACATCAGTCTCCACCATCCCGATACTTCTATCCTGGTCGGGTCCTTATTGTCTGAATTTCATTTAAATCACATACTTCTTCAGGGTCTCTTACCTTCAGGGGCTCTGACCTCTTTTCAAAATAATGTTTTTAAATTCATCAAATGAAATACTTAGTTTTTTTTTAAGGCAGATTTATCTGAAATAAATTCATCAATATTTGAAACATGTGACATAGTAATATATGCATGTCATTATTAATATATATTTTAAAAAACAAGTCCTAATGGTGGGTCTAATAATTACTACAAATAAGTATAAACAGTATTTTGAGATATTTGCAACAACTGTAGGTGAAATCAAAATAACTGAAATTGTTTTAGTGATTAAAGTCACAGATATTGACACTATTGCTGTGGTTTGGGACCTAAATATTTAATTGAAAGAAGCACTAAATTTCAGTTGGAAATTGGGAAGAACAAAGATGTGTTTTCCACCCAAATTTATGAAACCCCAATGGTGGTCTGTGTACCCTGGAGTGGGAGGCAAATCCTTTGTGTTTAGATTCTCATCTAGAGCCAGTTCTCTTCCCCAATGCAGCCAGATTCACTATTCAAGATCTGAGCTGTGATTGTGTCTCCAATAAGCTCAGTGAGGTGTGATTTGCTATCAAGATATTCAAAGTTCAAAACTACTAGCACATGAAAATTCCTGATCTAACCATTATGATCTTTCCCAATCATATCTTCTAATGATGGCCTCTGACAAATACTTAATAAAATTTAAGTCACCTAACTTAATAAAGTTTAAGCCAAATTAAATTTCTGACTTTTTCTTGTATGCACTGAACATTTTTACACCGCTATACTGATTTCTCTGTTTATGAATATAATTTTACCGCCATTAAACCTTGTAAATTTTACCACAAATGCAAGTTAATTTACTAAAGGTGATATGGAATTAACAAAACAATAGGAAGTTTGGTTATAAGCAAAGTGAACAACTAAATTTACTTAAACATTTAAAAATGTTCAACTTCACAAATGATTAAAAAATAAATGAGGTTCCATTTTATAACTATTCAAGTAGAAATGTGTGCTTGCATGTGTGTGTACACATACTTAATTCTATATTGACAGGGATATAGATTAATAGTTATATGCAGCATGTACACACTGCTGTATTTAAAATTGATAACCAACAAAGACCTACTGTATAGCCCAGGGAACTCTGCTCAATGTTATGTGGCAGCCTGGATGGGAGGGGAGTTTGGCGGAGAATGGATACATGTATATGTATGGCTGAGTTGCTTTGCTGTGCACCTGGAACTATCACAACATTGCTAATCTGCTATACTCCAACGTAAAATAAAAAGTTTTAAAAAAAAGTTACATTAGGTCAATAGAATACAATCAAAATATATGTAAAATAGATTTATACATTTTTGTGTCGATAATACCACTATCAGTCATCAGTTGCAAAGAAGTAATAGATATCCAGTAAACCCATATGTAAAGATGTTCAAAGCAATGTGGTTTCTTAAAAGAAATGACAGGAAACAACCATTCTTTCTAACAGCAGAGAAATGAGTTTCAAAAAAGACTAGCAAATGACATTGAAAGGAGAAATATCTAACATAGTGGTGAGGAACACATTACATAGATATGCTGCCTGGCTTTGAATCCTCCGTTTACTGTCTCATAATCATGAGACCTTGAGCCAGTTACTTAAACTCACTAACTCAAAGTTTCCTCTTGTGTATAAAGTAGAGTTAATAATACTACTCAACTTGAAAGTTGTTTTGACCGTAAAATAATGCTACTTTAAGCACATAGTGAGAGCTATGGATGTTTTAACTATTATAATGATTATGATTTTTTATCATTATTATGGCTGTGTAAACACTATAAAGTTTTAATATAAGAATGTAGTAAGATCAAAATAAAAATTATATCATTACATCTCTGATAAAAACATGGATGCATGTACTCCCAAAATGGAATAGAATTATAAAAAGGCCAGGATGTTATTAGGGTCATGAGATTTTATTTGACTTTTAGCATATATTATAGTGCCTGACTTGTATTTAATAATAAACTCCTGAGCTTAAATTCTTTATAATAATTTTTTCTATATGAGTGGCTTGTCCTGAATTTTCCAGAATGGCAGTACTCTTATTGCAATGGAATACTTTTTCTTTTATTTCTCCTACCCTTTTTATTTCTTTCCATTCTTTTCTTTCTTTTTATTTTTTTCTGGTGTTTCTTTACACAAAAACATTAGTGTGGTTTGAAAATAGTCGCCTACAGATTCTGTAAATGATTTTAGTAGGAAATGTCTTGAGATGGAGCACAACATTTTTCTTTCCCAAAGCCTTAGTTTCTGGATCCAATCATGATATAAACTCACTTCTGTTTGTCTCTTTTTTTACTTTTGGAAGAATATCTAAAGAAACAGGATGAGAATTGTATCACCATTGATATACAACCATACAATAGTGTTATATAAATTGTTACCTTTTGGAAATTTCAATGTTATATAAAGTGAGAAAATCACTTGTAAGTTCTTGTAGTATTTTTCAAATGGTTTTGGAAGGTTATTGATATAACAGTTTCTACCTCTAAATAGAGCCTTAACATATTTTACATAGTTGTATATGTAAAATACTGAGAGATCGAGCTCGTGTTTGAGGGTAAGCCATCTGCCATGAAGGCTATTTATTTTATAGCCACATATGTTAGTGTTAGTTTCTTGAAAGAAAGCCATCATTTTTTGCCTTCTCCCTCCTAGAACTATTCTTTCAACACCTGCGTGGGACACATGCAAATTTAACAACAACTAAAGAACTTGAAAATAAGTATCAGCCACATGGTTATGATTATTTCAGGGGAATACATTTCTTTAGTGTTTTGTTTATGTTTGCATCACTTAGAATATTGACTACATTAATTTGCTTGAAAATTGGTAAAGCAAATTTGCTTCAGGCTATGACCTTTTATGCCAAGATGAGCCCGGTATGAATTTTTACAGTTGAGTTATAAACCTCTGAAGAGCAGTTTTTACTGCGAAAGTGCTGACTACCTCTACTGTAGCAGTGTGAATGATCTGGCTATAATTTTGTTAAAGAACAGGTACAGTTAAAGTAGCTATTAACAATCAGAACATCTTGAAAGTAAAATAATGGAGGGTGGAGGGGGAGAATCTGAAAAGAGAAATGATCACAGAAAATAAATTATTGAGAAAAGTGAGATAATTCAGAGGTTAAATAATCAAGCGTTTAGGTATTTATTGCCAAGCCAGATTATACATATGAACTATACTCTTCAGTTTTTGTGGTGTTATATGTAGTATTTTGTATGGGTTCTATTGAAATATGGCCATTTTATAGTTTGTGATAAAAATGTTCTGTAGCATGTAACACATTAGATTGTTTCAAATTTGCATAGAAGTGTTAAGTTTTTAGCATTTGTACAGTAAATTAAATTGTCATAATGCCCCTTGCTTTATACATGTACATTTTTACTTAAGTAGAATACATGTACGCATATTTTCTTACAGGATATAAATTTGTCTCTGCACTTATGGTGATTTGCCTAGCCAAAATATACTCTCAGTTTTTGTTGTGCTATTATCACAAGAACAGAACTAAGCTACTAAATAATTTAGAATTAAGTTCTATGGGTCAGAGTTGTTATCCCTTTTGAAAGCTTTTCCCACTTTATAAAGTTTGATTTTTATTAAGTGATATGGATTATATCATAATCCTAAGGCTTAAGTATCTTAAATTAGTCAATCCCTTAACTCTCTAGCATTTGCACACTTCTAGCAAAAGTGACTTTTTCAATCTTCAGTCGTTTAATTGTTAAATCTCATAGTCCCTTACTTTCTGCCAATTTGCATATCATAATTAATTGCTATAGATACCTAAATAAGTGGGCCTGAATAAATACTAAGCAAATACATACACCTCAGTGTTTATATGACTATTAGCACTTGATTTTATACCCAAAGGATACATTTTTCATCATACTTGAAGTTGAAAGGTTTTTTTTTAATTTAGTCACAGCTATCATTTACTGAATATCTATCATCGTCCAACAGAATGCTTCCTGTTTGATAAACGTTATCTTATTTAAATCTCACAGTAACCTTGGATTTGAAAGTGAGAAGCCTAAGTCCAGAGTAGCTTCATCGTATACCCAAGACATACAACTGTAGATTGGTATTGCTTAGATTTTAATTAATATGCATTGATTATTCATTCCTACACTGTAAGTTTTTTTTTTTTATCCATAAAATAGTATAGATGGTTTGTTAAACATGCAACTCTCAATAGCTGAGAAAACTAAAGACATTTACCAGGAACAATGAAGCATCTTTTAAGTTTTCAAATATATTATAACTAACCACAGGTGTTTAATACATGAACACTGGAAATAATTGTAAGGATGCAAATATAATTTCTGCCTATAATGTGTTTTTCTTAGCACCTTCATTTCTTAATATAAACACAGAAATACTATACTCTTCGGCATTAAAAAATTAAAGAATCGTTAAAAGGCAAAAACTTAATCTTGTTTGAAGGATTAACTCAGTGATCTCTTTGATCTTTTATTTCTTTTGTGATGTTAAAATGTCTTCTTTGAAGATAGTAACTGATACCTGCCTTGTTTCAATTTAATCTCCAGAAACTGAAAATTAATTCTGTGCTGGTGAGAATTACATTATAAGTAGTTACAGCAAAACTATTAATACTAAGAAGAATGGGTAGCCTGATTTTTGTTTTAATGTTGTTGCTGTTTTCATGTGTCTCTTCCTGGAATAAAAAATTCTGAAGATTTATTTAAAATGTGGGTTGTAAAAATTTTATCCTAGCCTCAGGAGTTTGGTGTTAGTCATGTTCAGTGAAATTAATCCTTTGGAAAGACAAATACAGCATTATCTCACTTATATGTGGAATTTAAAACAAAAACAAAATCAAATTCATACAAACAGAAAACAGATTGATGGTTGCCAGAAGAGGGGGTTTGGGTGAAGGTGGTCAAAAGGTATAAACTTCAGTGATAAACTAAATGTCATGGAGATGTAAGGTACAGTACGGTGACTATACTTAATAATATTGTATTGTATATTGGAAAGTTGCTAAGAAAGTAGATCCTAAAAGTTCTCATCACAAGAAAACAATTTGTCACTATATGTGGTTATGAATGTTAACTAGACATATTGTGACGATCATTTCATAATATATGTAATAATCATGTTGTATGTTGTACACCAGAAACTAATATAATGCTATACATCAATTATATCTCAATAAAAAGAAAAAAAGAATACATATTAGCAAGAGAAGGGGTGGAGCTACATTATACAAAATGATCAATTTCAAATAAAAAAAGCAGTACTGGATAATCTTATTTTATTATTAGATAGTGTAAACTACTATCTTGACATTAAATTTTACACCACACATATGCACACACACCTGCACACACAAACAGATTTAAATGGGAAGGTGGATGTCACTTGCTCAAAATTCACATATAGTTCAAATTTAAGGAGAATCTGCACTAAACAATAAAATTTTAAAAATCTAAGGATAATCCATGTTTATTTTCTTATGCAACCAGAGATGGTGTTTGATGGTGTCTTTTCTGGATTTAAAAGGACACACATGCTAACTTTGGGCAGAAATATTCCAAGCCATATATTTCTAATGGTGCTACTGCCCCATTTTTTCCATCTGTTAAAGAACAGTCCTGCTCACCTTTAGAGTCTTCTACTACTAATCTTTGTGTATGTTTTATTATTAATTTGCCAGAATTTTGATCTGAGGATCCTCAATTCGGTCAACTTCAAAGATTATTTCAGCAGATACTGAATTAATTACACTTGAATAGTTTATTCTCCAAAGCAAATATCTTAAAAAATACATCAGTGCTAGTAAAAAAAAAAAAAAAAAAAAAAAGCTCTTTGCATATCTTAAGTAACCTGCAGATCAAGGAATAATATGAAAGAAAAACAGCAACAATGCAGGTATTTTAGATATATTTATGAAAAGTCACTGATTGTTTCATTATTCTTAACTTCAGGCCATTAAAAAATAGTACGATTTCTTTGGGCTCAATCAATTAAAACCTAAAATTGATACTGTTGATATATACAGTGTTCCTTTGCTACTGGATAGACTGTCTGTAATTAAAATTATGACTATTGACATTCTCACTGTGTCGTTTTGAAATGTTTCAGAGCTGGGAAAGTATTTCTTCAATCTGAAATAACCAATTTATTTATTGGTTTAGTCCCGACCCAGTCTTCAAACTGTAGTATTAACAACCTACTGGGGCATGGTAAGAACATTTTAAAACCAACAGTAATATATATTTCCCCCATCAAAATTTTCTTATTGTTGCAGATCATGATAAAAATAACTCATTGGTTATGTAGACTATGCATATATCTAATTTCAAAAACTCGTATATTGGACATTTGAGGATCAAAATTAATTAGATGAATACTTCTCAGGTTATCTGGGTGAAGGACATTTTGCTTGTTTTTGTTCTAATTTCGAATTAATCATTGGCTAAAATTTGGGTCTATATACTGTTCAATGAGAGAAGACCACTGATCACTGTAACTTGTGCTGTTTACCTACAACGTCCGAGTACATTAAAATTTTACATTTGTGTGTAGAGAAAAAAATATTAAAATTGGATGAACACATTGACACTAACCATATCTGAGATTTGATTTAGAATAATACAGTATGTAATGTGATATTTTAACATTAGGTGATTCAGTAGTATATATATTTTAAAAACAAAATATAATATTTGGAATATTACATGATGTTTGAAATACATTATAGTATAAAGAAAGATGAACATATTCCTTTCAGAAATATCATTATTTAGCTTTAGTTTATAGCTGACAAATAAACAAAACTGTACAATTTACATATTTATAATTCTCAATCTAAAATTAGAAAAATTTCAGTAATGATACTGAAAAATTAATTGAAATAAATAAGGGACACAGCTACCAACCTAATTGAAATAATTATAATTTATTACAAAAGTATTTATCTGAATAATGTGATAAATGACATGTTTCAAATCATTTACATTTCTTCCTGTGCATTTTATCCTTTTCCTCAAAGGCTTCTTTCATATTTTATGTATATAGGCCATACAAACACACTTTATTTACATTGATTTGCAAAATATTGACTCTAACTTCTTGCCTTTCTCTACATTCTTTTTCAATTTAGTTCTCCCTCCCCCCCTTCTCCCCCTCCTCCTTCTTCTTTCTTTGAATTCTTAGGCTATTCTCTCTGGGTAGAGGTAAATGGAATGATGGTTAGGAAACAATAAGGCATACAAATAAGAACAGAACTTTTTTAAAAAGACAGTTTTGGAATCACTGAATGGAAGCAGTATCACTGAACATGTGTATTATGCATTTACAAATATTTCAGGTCTCTCTCAAACATCTATAAATTAGGATCACAGGAAGAAATTAGGTACTGGAGATGATTGTTTTGGAAATGAATTTGAGCAGGAAAATGAAATGGAGAAGCAGCTTGTCTTGCCTTTGCAGTGAAATTAAGTCCCTGTTTCTAGTCTTGCTCCAGCTCGTTTCTTCTCTCGCTCTTTAATGTAACCTGATTGTGCTGAACCTTTCTGGCAACATGCCTGAAGAATTAGGTTTAGATAAGCATGAAAGAAAACTACCATCATTCCCAGACTAAATGAAGGTACAGAGTGAAAAACTTCTTGGAACTCTTCTGCTGAAATTTGGTAACTCAAGGTCAGGAAAAATTACTGAGTAAAGAAACAAAGATTACACAGATGAGAAAGAGTTATTCAGAAAAGGAGAGGCAGGAAAGATACTCCACTGAGAGGCAACAGCAAGCACACAGCCTCGTGGAGAGGAGGAATAATAGTCTAGATCAGGGATTGAAGCCAGTGTGGCTACAGTCAAGAGACTCAGGAGATGAGTGGAGTTTGAGGAGGGTGGGGAAGGAGGCAGGAAGTAGCTCAAGCAGGGAGATGATAGGATGAGAATTACATTTGAAAACTAAATAAGTTAATCATTCCATCCAAAGTCAGGAGCACAAATTAGGAAAGAGCAATGTGTCCAAATGTAGCAGCAGGAAGCTGTTACTATAATCAAGGAAGGGCACTGGCAGTTCACCTGGAGACGAAGAAAAATGGTGGACTTTGGGGGAGATTTATGAAGGGAAAGTTTTTGACGCTTGTGCTGATTTAGATATAGGCTGTGAGAGGGAGAGTAATATAAAAGATAAGCCCTACACTTCTTTTTGATTATTTGGACTACTGACTATACCATTCAGTGAGAGAGGAATATTGAAATAACAGTTTTGGAAGGGGCAAATAAAAATTAAAAATCTGGGTAGAAAATTTTATTCAATAAAAGAAAGTGCTGGAAGCCAGCCAATTTCCGACCTCCTTTTTTTTTTTTTGCGGTACGCGGGCCTCTCAATGCTGTGGCCTCTCCCTGCTGTGGCCTCTCCCGTTGCGGAGCACAGGCTCCGGACATGCAGACTCAGCGGCCATGGCTCACGGGCCCAGCCACTCCGCGGCATGTGGGATCTTCCCGGACCGGGGCATGGACCCGTGTCCCCTGCATCGACAGGTGGACTCTCAACCACTGCACCACCAGGGAAGCCCCCAACCCCTTTTTAATTTTTTTTTTTTTTTTTTTTTAACTAGGCAGTCATGACATAGCTACAATGATGCTACAGAAAATTATGCTCATTATACACAGACAAAATAATGTTGTTCACTTACTATGTTTCCTCATTCTATTTTTTAAAAATTAGGATGCATCTAACACTAGATAATCAACATTATTATCATAGTAATTTCTCCATAGTATTTTTCTCTTTTTCTGTTATCTTTTGTCCCTGAAAAGATGTTCTTATGGACGTCATATTTTAGGAAATACGGCAATTGGGAACCAAGAAAATTATCAATTTCTTAAAATAATGAGGGGTTGATCATAGAAATTACCAAATATATTTGCTTAGGTAGTATCTTAAAGAAGAAATTTAATAGTAATATGTCTGTGTGTTAAAGAAAATATGTTATTTTAAGCTAGACTATTGTGGAAGTTTAAAAACTACTCATATGTTCATTATTATATGGTATATTTGGGAATGTTTTAAAATATTTTAATCACAAGAAAATATATCTATTTTTTCCTGCTGTTTAGACAATGTTTAGCTCATTTAAAAAATATTTTGTTAAGTAATATTTTCTCCAAAGGGCAGGATTAACACAGTTCTGCTAAGATTATTCTGATGTAGAGGTGATGGCAGCAATAGTCAATGCCTTCCTTTCCTATGGTCAGAGCACTTTTGGTTTTATACAACTATTTGATTTAATAAGATTGACTAATGTTTATATGGATGTACTGTGTGTGAGGCACCAGCTTAAGTGTTTTCCTTAAACTAATAAACAGCATCCCCATTTTACAGATAAGGAAACCAAGACAAAGAGAAGGTAAGAAATGAACCCATTTTTATGTAAGAGATAAGGAAAATTTCCTGTTCATGCACCTTATTTTCAAGATATCCATTAGTTTCAATGTATACTGATATTTTTTCCAAACTCAGTAATTTTCAGGATATTCTTGAGCAGATTCCCCACTTCAACAAATCATGCCCCTCTCTCACCTATACCTTTTCTGAACCTGTGCATAGCCTTACCAGCATCCATCAGTCACAGTAGAAGAGTGTCCAACAGCTGACTCTTCCTCTGGTGTTAGGACATATAGGAGCCTACGTTCTCCAGTCTTGCCATTCCAATATAACTTCAGCCTCTTGCAGTGACATCTCAAACGGACCCATTTTAAAACAGAGACAAAAACAAATGAAATGAAGTATTAGCTTTTAATCTGTATGCTCTAGCTACTTATTATCCAATCTTCTCTGATCCCTTGAGTCCCTAACCTCTTTATTTATAGTTCTCAAGTTTCTAATGTTCCGTTAGTGTTGGAAATTGTTTCAATCTGGCTCCCTCCTTCAGCATGTAACATTTGCTCTGAGATTGTTTCCAAATTCCATGAGAAACTTCACTCCTTATTTTACTCTTCCTCTCTGTAGCATTTGCCTTTGAAGGTCCCTTCCTCTCACCTGAAAGTCATCTGACCTTTTCCCCACATTCCCTGCTGTAATCCAATGTGTCATTGTTACTTTCTGCAATGGATTTTTAACTGGTCTCCCTTCCATTAAACACACGCCCTCTGGTCATTTCTCCCCAAAGCTGCCAGAAAGTGCTGTCTGAGCCAGGTATCTGCTAGTGCATCCTGTGCATTTGAAAGTCGTTGGAAGACATTCTACCACTTTTAGTTTAGAAGCAAAGCAATAGTACCGGGTTTTATTTTTCAAAGATGGTATGGAACCAAAAGTGGGGTCAGGCTGCTTGCCACTCAAAAGCCATTAAAGAGGAAAGTTGGTGGAAAGGAAAGTTTGCTTTATTTAGGATTCAGGCAATGGGGCAGGGGAAGGGGAGGGCGGATTCCTGTCCAGAGGCTAACTCCCTCACCCCCGACAATCAGGGGGCAAGAGTTTTTATAAGCAGAGGGAGGGGGCTCATGCAGAAACAGCACGGTCAGCTCTGACAGTTATCTTGAAATTGGTCATTGGTGATCTGATCAGCGTCATCTTGATTGTTTTAAGTACAGTTAACCTTCAGTTCCAGGGTCAGTTTGTTCCCACTTCCTTGAGGCCAGTTCTCAGAGCTGTGGCATCTTATGTCATGGCTACAGGCTGGTCATCATGTAGTTAACTTCTTCCACCTGGTAGGAGTTTTAGTATCCACAAGACAGCTCACAGGATATGTCTCAGGATATTATTTATAGCCCTTGAGAAGGAGCTAAAGGTCCTTGACTATGCTTAATGACTAAACTATTATTATTTGGTTTCCTTTGACTGTTTTTCTTTGTTTCTGTATTTTCTCACTTCTCTGACTAAACTTATTCTTTGGCTAAAGTTTTTCCACAGACAAAAGGCAAGAGGAGGACAGGAGGGGTAAGGACCATACGGTCCTGTTATGTTTCAGTTATGGGAAAATATCCCTTTTATATGCTCTCCTTATAATGTGTTTTACACATTTATACATTGAGAGACAGTCAACTTTTCCTTCTTGTGCATATAGACTGGATTTATTGACTAACTTCTAATGAATAGCATGTGACAATAGTAACAGTGCCTGACTTCTAAGGCTGGGTAACAAAAGGCAAGGCCCATCATTTGAACCCAGCGTCTACCTGTAGGGGTTCTGATCCGAGCCCTAACTGTGGTCTCAGCTGACTGCCCACGTCAACTGCCCAGTACACGAGTGTAGAGCCTTCAGGTGGTTCTGATGATGCCAATTTCGGCAGAGATGAGTTGTCCCTGCCTAGCGCTCTCCAGATTGCAGATTCATCAAGACAAATGCTCTCATTGTTTTAAGCCACTAAGTTTTGTGTTTCTTCTTTCTTAGACAGTAATAAACAAAACAAACATTTTTCTTTTTTAAAATTTAGCCTGATCCACCACTATCTAATGCATCCTTAGCTCAAATATATAAACTATCTGAAATTCCCTATAGATAACTGTGTTTTTTCAGATTCGAAGGCTTTTGCAAATTATATTCAGTTATTCCTGGAATACCTCCCAACCACGCCAATTTTTTGAGTGGAGCTATTATTTAAGGCTAAATGCATGACACTTCGTCTAAGTGGTTTCTCATTACTCCCTGTTTGTATTAGAATTCCATTCTTTCTTTTGCCTTAGAATCATAGATAATGCTATATAGATGTTGGATTAATATAGGAATAAATTAATAAACTGTAGATACATTTCATTGCAATCAATATACATAATATACCAAGATATAATAAAAATGATGAGATAAATGTCTTTGCTACCCTTCTGGTAAAAGACAACCTCAGGTACTAATGTTAATTTCAGAATTTTTAATTTGATCTGACAACAGCAAATAGCGTTAGTAGCGTTAGTTCTGCTGTGTTTGTGTTTCCTACCCTTTGGGGAAACACACTTGTTTGATGATTCCATCCATGAATTGTAATCCTATCATTTCAGACACCTAGGAAGTAGCAACAGTACTGGCATTTTATTGTTGCTTTTGACTTGTATGAAAGAGTAAACCATCTCCTTGAGGCTCTTTGATGTGTAGAAATGTTCTTCAACCAGATTTGACTTATGGGTAGAGATCTTGCTTTGTAACCCTAATCTCTACACAGTTGGTCTGTTCTGTCAGTGCTTTCATTATCTCTCACTCCGCCTCCACTTCTCTGACCTTATCTCCTCTCCCCATGTGGCCATCTCCAGTCACACTCTTTTGAGACTATTCCACTCTTCCACTTTCTATCTTCGCTCTCCTAGGAGTCCATACCCTCTGGGTCTACCTGTGGCAAATTGTTCTGCTTCCTTTAAACATGTCAGATAATTCACAGGGAGCTGGGGAAAAGCTGTATGGTTCTAACATTCACAGCTGTTCTATGAATTTCAAATTAATTGACAGTATGCTTCAGTGATACTTTCTGTCATTTTTTTCCTCAGTAAAAGAGATATCAGTCAGGTAATCACAATTGTATGGTGGTATAGTATTTTCTTTGGGTATCACAGAAAAAATTGTACAGAGTTTATGGATTCATTACTACATCTAAGTCCAAAGTCTTAAATTTCATCTTTACGGAGTGGCAAATTGTAGGAAGAAAAGAAAAAGAAAATGTTGAGTAAAGTTGTGAATAATGAGAGGTTAGATTTCTGCATAACATTTTTTTTTTTTTTTTTTTTTTTTTTTTTTTTTTTTGTGTCCGG
>NW_020175686.1:1690034-1715082 GCF_003031525.2 Neophocaena asiaeorientalis asiaeorientalis | reverse complement strand
TTTTTTTTTAGTTTTTTTTTCAAAAATTTTTTTTTTTTTTTTTTTTTTTTTTTTTTTTTTTGCGGTACGCGGGCCTCTCACCGTTGTGGCCTCTCCCGTTGCGGAGCACAGGCTCCGGACACGCAGGGCCAGGCTCATGGGCCCAGCCGCTCCGCGACATGTGGGATCTTCCTGGACCAGGGCATGAACCCGTGTCCCCTGCATCGGCAGGTGGACTCTCAACCACTGCGCCACCAGGGAAGCCCTGCATAACATTTTTATTGAGAGCATTCTTATGTTTATTTGAAATATAAATGATTAAAGAAAAGAGTATTTTATAATCATGTTTAGTTATTTTTCTCATAAGCATGAGTCCGAATTTGGGGTGCATGATAATTTATAAATTCAGCCACAGTTAATACACAGCTATCAAACTTAGAGAATGTGAAAGAACTTTGAAATACTATTGGGTAAATTCCTTCACAAACATAACAAAAGTATGATCCCCCAAATAAGTATTCTGGTCCCACATCTTAAAGTTCTTTTTATTTTCAGTTTATATTTCATTTGTTGGGGTTAGCCACAAGTCTATCTAGAAATGATCATGTCCATGCAATCAAGTGAAAACAGACTTTTCAGCATGTATTTATGCATAAGTACACTTTGTGTAAAATGAGAAAGAGCCAAGGAGGTTTCAGACACATAATTTTCTCTCTGATTTGAAATATACCCTGAAATTGTTCAAGAAGTCTGAAAATACTCCTGGGAGTCTCTTGGTATTTAGGGTTTGAAATATTAATGATTAAAAATAAACCAAAATTGGAAAATGAGATATTCCTGATATCAAAATGACCTATCTTACAAAAGGTGGATTATCAAGTTTAAGCTCTTGGGGCTTCCTGTAAAGATGCTGAATTTTTCATGGACCCATGCAAGATTTGTTCATTTAAATGTCAAGCATATATCTGCCCACATACCCCTGTGCATTTGTTTAGAACTGAAGCTTTCATGTAATTTTTGCTCCTTGTAACTATTCATTTCTATAATAAAAGAATGCACTAGATACTAAAATACTTATAGAAAATTTTCAGTCATAGCGTTTATTAATATGGAGGAACTGTAGTCACTTAGATTAATGATTCTAGGATAAGAGAAGAACTAGCTGTGTGTTTACTGGTCATTTGCTAACCCTATCAGCGTGTGGGTAATTTTCCCCTTAGTTTTGATTCTGGCACTAACCACTAAATTTCATTGAATAAGTCATATAAGCTCTCTAGACCTATTTACATCCCCTGGGACTGTTCTGAACCAATATCAATAGTATTTTTAGCATTAAAAGCATATACATCTTAGATTCTTAACTGTGAATAACCCTAGGCATGTCTTAAATTTAGTCCAGAAATTTATTTATATAATTGAGATGATTGATATGATTACATCATAGAGCTTAATAACTCTATTAAAGGCTTTGGAATATGAAAAGCTATCCTTCTATTACTTTATAACAATGCCAACCTTATCAAATAAAAATGTGACTCATTCTTTTGAAGAATACAAAAAAATTAGGATAAATTTATGCAAAGTTTTATAAGTAGACAATATTTCTAATAGATACATGTAATTTCATGTTGAAGTAACTTTAGTTGAAAACCTGTCATATGTCATTACCAAAGCCAGATTCATAACTCCTTATTGAAATCATGTATCATAAGGGTATTCTATGGAGCACAGTTAATAATCACTTCCTAAGGAATTGTGTGTTTAGCTGAAATGCAGATTTTGTTTTAATAAAAATAAAATGTTGACTCTTGGGCATTTCTCTGTGTTCTTTTCAAAGATTCATCTAAATTGACTTAAGCATTTTATCTTTGAAATAATGCCTGGGAGATTGAAATTATACTTCATTTTCAGTACTCTCTTCATTTCCTATTTCATGATTTTCTTCAGAAGTATGAAACTTGAGTCATTAAAGTAGGGCTGAAATTTCAAAGCATACACTTTGGAATGGGTTTTATCCCTAGTTTTAGTTCAATTATATTCTACTAATTTCTGTAATTTATTTGTTATTCAGATTACCAGACTTTAGAGCTTGATGTTAGCTTTATATGGAAAATAGAACAAATCATTTTAGACTATAAAACAGTGTTAAGGCTGGCATTATATCTTACTGATAGATGTTATTTTCTCCAATGCCTTATACAGAATATGTTGTTAACAGCCATTTTTACTTGAATTAATTAACACGGAAGTATAATGACAGAACTAGTCCAGTAGACTTCAAAAATATGATTCTTCTTTAAAACATAAAATATCCCCTGTGTGATTGATGACATCAAAATGGTGACATAAAAGATTCTTGAATTTCCCTCATCCCATGGAATCACTGATTATACAGGTATACACTGATCAATTCCCTATGAAAGAAATCCAGAAACTAGTTGAGTGATTCCTACACATCAGATGACTGAAAAAATGCTTGCATTGAAACAGATAGGAAAAGCTGAGAAACACTCTTGCCAAAAACCCCACTTCCAGAATAAAGCCTGAGGACTGGCATTTACTGATGGACAGTGGTCAAAGCCATCTTCATCTTTTATTTGAAAAATAGTCTCCAAAATCATCCAGCTTTCATTCTGGATCCTCTCTATTCCTGTTTTCAGAGTAGCTGGATTTTAAACTGGAATGCATCCATCCTCTTCTCAAACACTTCCATGACTTTTCATCTCTCCAGGACTAAAATCCAAGATCCAAACTATAACCAACAAGGTTCAGCATAGTAATCATCCTGATCTTTTTCTAACATCTTCTCTAGCTCCTCCTCTCACACACTGTGTTCTAGCCACAATGACCTCACTACAGTTCCTCCAACATAACGACCTACATCTGCCTCAGGGCCTTGGCACTTACTGTTCCTTCTGCCTAAAGTGCTTTTCTCCATATATTTGCATGTTTTGCACACATGTTGAGTAACTTCCCTTCAACAAACTTGATTTTTTTCTTTTGAAATATTCATTACTAGAAAAGCTCTAATAAATTTATGGTAAGGAGGATATTCACTGAACTCACATTTCCATCATTTAGCTGTTCACTTTTCCATATCAGTCCACCTAATTCAAAATACTGTTATGAGTAAACGAAGGGATTATGCATTCTTATGTATTAAACAAAGGATAGAAAGAAAGTTTAAGAGATTAATATTTGAGAGAGAAAATCTTTTGGAGTGCTTCAGTCAAGAAATAAAGATGAGTAAATCTTAACAGAGAGAATTTAATACAGAGAATTATAGGTACTAGACAACTGGAATAAACGAAGGAAAAAAAAAAAACTAAAACATGCAGCAGGAAGCATCTACCACAGGAGACAAGACTGAACAGAAAAGGAGAAATGGTTAGCTTTATCAAAGTTAGTAGCTCCGCAGAAGGATCCTACAGAGTTGGTGCCCTGTTATTTGTGGAAAGAGCTTTCCCTGGATGTGATTGGAGCCTTTGAGAGGTATGATAGCATGATATGATTGGCTCAGATAGAGCTAAGAGAAGCTGGAGGTTAGAGCCAGCCACATTGCTTGGGATATACTCCCTCTGCTGGATATACTTTTGTGCTGGCACAAAAATAAGGAAGAGGTCATTTTACTTCTTGCCAAAGCCCTCTAATGCTCCCAATCATCAGCTAGGAAGCCAGCTGGCAAAGGAGTCAGGAAATGAGGTTTACACATGATACCCAGTCCTAACATCACAGTACAGACTATGGAAGAGTGGATTTAGAGACAAGAGATTAGGGATTAGAATATGGACATCTTCATTGCCTGTTCTTTTGGCACGAATATGTTAAGTTAAATAATCAGAAAGCTAAGTACCTGAAATTTATTAGTTCTGCCCCTTGCTAAAATGAATGCAGAGATTCATGATTGAATATAATAGTCTCAAATTTAAAAAAAAATGAAAGAGGTAGCAGTGGCATTTTAGGATAAATGTAAATACATGCATACATATCTGAGAATCCATGTATAAATGTAATTTGGTAAAATGGTTTACCATCCAGTGGTGTTTAAATATCTTTATAAATATTGGAATAGCTTTATAATTATTCATAGTTTAGCACCCATTCTATACTCTTTGAAATATTCTTCCTGATTTGCTAATATTTAATACAAATGTAGGAAAATACTCACTTTCTGATTAGGAGTATGATAATTTATAAAGGTAGATACAAATAAAACATATAATGAATGTCAGTGGTGCTACATTTAGAGCTTATTATAGAAACGACACTGTTTGATTCATTTTTTAAAAAAAACAGGTGAGAAAATGTTGGTAAAGACCTTATCACCATACATGTACCCATTAATGACAGTAATAACTACAGTTATACCTTTCCATATATGAAGTAAACACTATGCAAATTTGTAATGAACCACAAAAAAAAATTAATTCCACATTTAATTTTTAAATTAAGTACAAAAAATTAAATACACAATTTATGCAAAAGTCCTATTGTTTGTTTTCTTATTGCAATTCAGAGGCTATAAATTCGGTTGAATTTAGTTTAAACTGTTTATAATATATATTTGTGGATATTTATCACTGTTTTAATTAACCATCTCATATAACAGATCTTGTAATTGTTCTCATACAATTTCTTTTTTTTTCCTTTTCCATTATGGATTATTACAGGATATTGAATATAGTGCCCTGTGCTATACAGTAGGACCTTGCTGTTTATTCTGTATAGAAAAATTTGCATCTGCTAATCTCAAACTCCCAATCCATCCCTCCCCCTTGACAACCACAAGTCTGTTCTCTATTTCTGTGAGTCTGTTTCTGTTTCATAGATAAGATCATTTGTGTCATATCAATACAAAGCAATTTAAATCAGAGGGTCTTTACTCTTCTACTATGATTTAGTTGTAACACAACAAACTCTAGGAAATAGTAGAGAAAATATAATAATTACATAAAATACATTTTTAAAACACTATTTTTATTTTTTAAAATAGTAATTACCAAAATGCAGACCATTAAATATGTGAGAAATATTTGTATTTTCTAATTCCAAAATAATGCAACCATTTAACATGTGTAACACCATGCCATTATAGAACTGCTCTGAAATACAGCATTATAGAACTCTTCCTGAAACGTCTATTCTTTCTATTCTATTCTTCTCTATTCTATTCTATTCTATTTATTCTATTCTATTCTTCTATCCTATCCTATCCTATCCTATCCTATCCTATCCTATCCTATCTACTGTCCTATTCTATTCTATTCTATTCTATTCTATTCTGTTCTGTTCTGTTCTATTCTATTCTATTCTATCCTATCCTATCTACTATCCTATCCTATTCTATTCTATGCTATTCTTTCCATTGTTTACCTCTTCCTCTTTCTTCTTTTCCTACTTCCCTCTCTCCAACCTCCATCTCCTCCTCTCTCTCCATCTCCTTCACTTCCTTTTCCATCTCCTCTACTACTTCCTCTCCTTTCCTTCTGTGTTTTTTTTTTCTTCTGAGTTGATCATAACCTATGGTGTGAAAAATAACTGCCCTAGGGTTATGTTAACAATAATTACTCTAGAAATGTTATTTACCAATCTTCTTACTCATAATGATACAGATTCCGCTTAAATACTTCAGTGAATTGGAGGATTTTGTCTCTGTATTTTTGTATATGGTTTCTAGGTTTTGAGTTTTCTTCTTGTTTATCATAAGCTTGGTGATGTTTAGCTTATCAGTTGTGTGTCTGTAATAAAATATAATTACATGACACTAAATTATATTTTATTTTGCATTATTTTTCTTTCTAGTGCTCATTTTTGTGTATATGAAAGTAATATTGGCGAAAACAATCACAATCCAGTTATCTAAACAAAACATGATAATTTATAGATTTTTAAATCTCATTTTTAAATAAACAATATTTATTATTTTTATGAGTATCTAAATATTCCAGAAAGAGTGGATGGAGCTCACTCTGGAGTTAAGAGATCTTAGACTGGTATTTGAATTTTTATGAGTAAATGAATTCTCTTGAAATGTACATGTGACTATGCACAGAATAAATAAATGGTTCTGAAGAGCCAAGGGGCAGGACAGGCATAAAGACGCAGATGTAGAGAATGGACTTGAGGACATGGAGAAGGGGAAGGGTAAGCTGGGACGAAGTGAGAAAGTGTCATGGACTTATATATACTACCAAAATAGATAGCTAGTGGGAAGCAGCCCCATAGTACAGGGAGATCAGCTTGGTGCTTTGTGACCACCTAGAGGGGTGGGATAGGGAGGGTGTGAGGGAGACGCAAGAGGGAGGAGATATGGGGATATATGTATATGTATAGCTGATTCACTTTGTTATACGGCAGAAACTAACACACCATTGTAAAGCAATTATACTATAATAAAGATGTTAAAAAAATAAAATAAAAAATAATGAGGGGAAGTAATTTTAAAAATTCCTTTAAATAGGTACATGCTACCTCATTTTATATTAAGGAAGATAATATATTGACTGTAAGAAGTAGTATTAGGATAGATGTTCTGATATTCTTCTACAAATGTTGTAGAAGGAAATAGTTTCCTATTAATTGACATGAATCCTAAGGTTTTAGTTAAAGTAAAAAGGAAATTTTAAAAAATGACTAAAATTTGTTAGTCTTCTCAGGGATTCTGTGTATCTAATACCTGTTGGCTCCTCACTCTAATATTGGATTGTTTTACTTCCAGACATAGTAAATTTAATTTATCTTGAAATTATACCTATGCTGGCAATTCTATCTATCTATCTATCTATCTATCTATCTATCTATCTATCTAGATAGATAGATAGATATAGACATAGATATATAGATATATACATATATTCTTAGAACGTAGTGAATGCTTCATCATAATTTCAATTTTAGTATACTTTAACATTTAAATCTTAGTATAGTGCATACTCTGAAGGCCTATGTAGCATTGATTCCCCTCTTCCTTCTTCCTTCCAGAATCTCAGTGTACTCATTATTCTTCTCTCCCCCACAGGGTTCTGTACTTCAGTGGATGTTTATCAATGCACATCTCTCAGATTATTTTGTCTAACAGTAATCCTATTTCCTGGAGGGTAATTGGTTTAAGAAAGGGCTTATACCCAATTCCAATCAGTTAGTGTTAGGGAAATCTGTTGGGAGTTTACTGAGGAAATATCAGTGCTTGAGAAAGAGAGTAAGCTGCAGGAATAAATCATCCCTCTTCTTTCTACAGATATGGTTGCATCTCAGGGCTATATAGTCACCTTCCCAAAGAATTAACATTTTTACTAATTTTTGAAATTAATGTGCATATTTCTTATGATGACACTAATTGGTACAAAACTATATTTATTGCTAGAAATTCTTCTATGTCATTTAGCATTTCACCAAATAATATTTTCTAAAGAAGTTCAAAAAATGTATTTCCTTCCTCAACACCTACATATAATATGTAGTTATTTTGAGAAGAAATATTCTCAGGATCTTGTCTAATGCCTAAAAATTTTGGCATAACTTGATACCTAAGGCTGCTATGCATTTGGAGTTTGCTAAATAGCCAGGTGTTCTCTTTCAAAATGGACAAGATGACCATCGATGTGCAATTAACTGAAAATATATGCAACAGGGATATTACTGTGATATTGTATTCCATGAATTTTGTACTCCGTCCAAAACATATATATTCTTCCCGGCACATTTGGAAATAGTATGGCCATTTTGATTTAAAATTATCAAAAACCTTCTTTCACATCTATTGGATAAAAACATTTTTGACGACATTTCTTACATTAGTCCTTGCAAGGAAAAATCTTCCCAATACCTTTTCTTTCCCACAATCTTCCCTCTTTTCAAAGTAATTCTCATAGTAAGGTCTTCTGCAGCTTCACCTGCTTTAAATCACGGTCTTCTTTTCAGTACTCAAAAATGCTCTTGAGGATTTTGTTTACACTGAGAATTGTTGGAAAAGTTTACAAGTCACTCAAGATTGTTAATTATCCATTTGAATTCTCATAATTATCAAGCCCTGAAAAAAGGTGGATTGTTTGATTAGTACTCCAGCTGCTTTCTCTAAGAAAACTCAATGTGTTGCACAGACTTTACCAGGAAAAGTCATACAGGTGACAAACGGCAATGTTCGCCAACTGTTAAACACGTGTAAACTCTTTGAGAAGTTCTTCCCATTTGCAGCAGGTGTCTAGCTGTGTTGTGCTGCTTAGAAGCAGAATCTATTTTAAACATCACCTGGAGAGGTTGGTCTGCTCTTGAAGCTCCTTCAGGAGTTGGCATTCAGAACAGGGTCAGTCATAAAGGATTCTGGCTCCTTGCCTGAATCTCCTGTTATGTTTAGTTCCATTAGATTCAAATATACAAAACATGCCAGTGAGACGAGAAGGTCAATCATTCAGAAATTACATTAGCTGTATCTTGGACGTAATTTTTTCTGTGTCCAGACTACCTATACTACAAATACCAGAATTAAGGAGAGCAGTGTAATTGACTGTTTGCCATCATATGGGAAAAATATATTAGAATCAAGTCAAAAATTTATATATAATTATAAGGGATACCTGGTGTTATAAAGTGTCTGCTCAGCATATTGCCTTCACTGTTTTTCTGTTCCTGAGTGACTTCTCTATCTAAACTATATGTGTACCTTGTGTTTTGTAAATGGTTTCACCCTTAAATTTTCACAAGAGGTGTAAAATGGAAAACATTTGGGACAAGTCACTTGAAAAGACAAATCATCAGCATTATTTTATTTACTCAAACTCAATATGTACCACTCTCTTTTTTTTCCTCCTGTTATTCCTTTATTTTATACTATCTTCATCTATTCTTTATACCTGCTATCATTTCTTCTAATATAGAAATTTAAAATTTTAAAAATATTGCCCAAATTAATGTTTACAAGAAAAGTTGATTTGAAGGAAGATTTATATAATATTTTGTTTTACAACTGAAGATATTGATCTGTTTTTGTTTACTATATATACTAATTATCACATGGCATGTCATATTATACTGATGTATTTTGACTTAGTGTAAATGCATATGTTCATTTTCCTCTATGAATCATGAGGTTTTAAATTTTGACAGATTAAAGCAGATTACATAGCACATATGCAAGATGATGACCTGAAATTCAGGTATGTGTAAATAATAATGCATCATTTCTGGAGTATATTCAGATGTTATTGCATATGCTTACAAGCCATTTTGAATGAATCTTCTTTGCTACATCATGTACTATACTTGTGTATTTTACCAAGTTTTTGATCAAGTTATCTGACTTTGTTGATTTGTATGAACTTTTATATAGTAAAAATAAATAAGTATAACCCATTTGTGTTTAAAATGGGAAGAAAATATTTTATAGTAAAAATAAATAAATATAACCCATTTGTGTTTCAAATGGGAAGAAAATATTTTACTTTCATTTATATTTTTAATTTATGATTTTGATATTGATGTATTTGTCTACGTGTCTATGTGTTTTATGGCATCTGAGTTTTCTATCTTTCTTAGAAAAATGTAGATAGGTTTGAAATATATAGAGATACACACACATATATGTACACACTCATAGATATATAGATATAGATTCAAGGCGGTATAGATATACCTCACTCTGTATGTGTTATGTTTCCTTATATTGTCATTATTCTTTATTTTTTACCAAGTAAGTATTATTTAAGGTAATTAAATTAAATATCTTACAATAATACTTAAAGATTTTTTCTTTTTGCAGATAAACAAATGAGTTTTCAAACCTACAGGTTTATTTTTAAAAGGAGAGAAATTAGTAACCGTCACTTTTTACTTTATTTAAAAATTTTCATTTCAGCTTATAAAATTGTAGACATTTGGTGCACTTTCTTTTGTATAAACTAATTAAAATTAAAACTAATTAAAATCTTATAAATTTAATAATAAATGCCACCATTAGGACTATAGATTAACAATTATTTTAACTGATGGAATTTTGTTACTTGGGTTGCCTGTCAGTGTACTTACCGGGATTATAGGACAGAAGAGTGTCAACCAATTTAATTCCAAGTAAACTTCTGTAAAATATGAGCCACATTTCTGTATGTTGTCTTAAAATTTATAGGCCTTATCTAGTTTTCCTTGTCCCAGTTTATATCATTTACTATCAAAAATGTAGCAATGACACTGATAAAATGTTGCTGTTCACATTGTTCAAAAAATACTATACCTTGGGAAGTCTCTCTTTAAAACACCATTCTGACTCTGAAGAATGGCATTTGGTGTTTGATCACTCGCATTAATATTGTTTTATTTTTATATCAAACAGTAAAAAGGCAGTAACATTGAATTACTGATGACATTTTTATTAGCAAACTGTGACTTGAGATGATGCTTCAAGTTTACTGGACAGGGTACCAAGCTAACATGTTAGAATGTTTGAACCATACAGGGGCTTGTACATGAATAAAATTTTCTTTTAACCCCACCAAGAGGTCCCTAAATACTATCTAAAGTAGCCACATACAGAAGGAGATGGATATTTCTTATAGTAGAGCCTCAGTATATATACATTGAAATACAAATGTAATTACTAGGAGTCCAAGAAAGAAGGAGAAAGAGAAAGAGAGAGAGAGAGAGAGATGCTGAGAGAGGGAGGGAGAGAGGCTTGCTTCTCAACTATGAAGATAAAGTATTTCTTTTTTTACAATGTATTAGAATCATCTAGAAATTAAAATAATCATTTTCAGCACAACATTGCAATACAAAAACAATTTCATTAGACACTAAGAATAACCAGTCATTAAAAATTTGTAATGTTATCTTACTAACCATTCTTTTAGTGTTATTGATGTTCTCCCAAAGGTAAATGCTAGATGCCATGGTTCTCTGTTCATTAGGCAGCTATTGGTAGAAAATAAGGGCATTTATAGTTAATGTACTAAATACTTTTATCATTTATAGTTCTTTAAATTTTTATTTTGCCACTGTTTCCAGGAAATGACTTATAGTTCTATGATTTTATAGCTCAAAGTTGCTTTCAGGGTTGTATAGAAAATGATTCCAAGTAGATTTTTAAAAAATATTATTACATACAGCCCTCTGGGAAATAATTAAAATTCACCAAAAAGGTTTGCTATTGTTTTGAAATCCAAAAAGAGCCCCAAAATGATTGACATATATTTGTTAAGACAAAATACCAGGCTTTGGCTTCTGGAACACATGGGGCTGAGTCCATGCTGACAGCCTGGGGGCTTCGGGACAACACGGGGTCGAGTTCATGCTAATGGGAGCCAAGTCTCCTCAGGACTTGCTGGGGCTTCAGCTTCGGGACATTGTGGGGTCCAGTTCATGTTGACGGGAGCCCCATCTCCTCAGGACCTGCTGGAAGGTGGTGCGGCTGAAGGAAAAGGTCATCCACAGGACCCAAGACATGGTAGCTACTAATATACTCTTCCCATCGTGCTTCTTAATGCCACGTGGACTCCTACAAGGGAAAAAAGTATCACAGCTTTCGTTGAACTTGGGCTAGCCGTGTGGCTGATAGGGTCTTGGTGCTCCTGCCGGGTGTCAGGCCTGTGCCTCCTAGGAGGCAGAGCCGAGTTCAGGACATCGCTCCACCAGAGACCTCCCAGCTCCATGTAATATCAAATGGCAAGAGCTCTCCCAGAGATCTCCATCTCAATGCTAAGACCCAGCTCCACTCAACGACCAGCATGCTACAGTGCTGGATACCCCATGCTAAACAACTAGCAAGACAGGAGGACAAACCCTCCCATTAGCAGATAGGCTGCCTAAAATCATAATAAGGTCACATACACCCTAAAACACATCACTGGGCACAGTCCTGCCCACCTGAAAGACAAGATCCAGCCTCATCCAGCAGAACACAGGCACTAGTTCCCTCCACCAGGAAGCCACTGAACAAACCTTACCCACTGGGGGCAGACAGCAAAACAACAGGAACTACGAACCTGCAGCCTGCGAAAAGAAGACCCCAAACACATTAAGTTGAGCAAAATGAGAAGACAAAGAAACACACAGCAGATGAAGGAACAAGGTAAAAACCCACCAGACCAAACAAATGAAGAGGAAATAGGCAGTCTATCTGAAAAAGAATTCAGAGTAATGATAGTACAAATGATCCAAAATCTTGGAAATAGAATGGAGAAAATACAAGAAACATTTAACAAGGACCTAGAAGAACTAAAGAGCAAACAAACAGTGATGAATAACACAAAAAATGAAATTAAAATTTCTCTAGAAGGAATCAGTAGCAAAATAACTGAGGCAGAAGAAAGCATAAGTGACCTGGAAGATAAAATAGTGGAAATAACTACTGCAGAGCAGAATAAAGAAAAAAGAATTGGGGACAGTCTACGAGACCTCTGGGACAACATTAAAAGCACCAACATTCAAATTACAGGGGTCCCAGAAGAAGAAGAGAAAAAGAAGGGGACTGAGAAAATATTTGAAGAGATTATAGCTGAAAACTTCCCTAATATGGGAAAGGAAATAGTTAATCAAATCCAGGAAGTGCAGCGAGTCTCATACAGGATAAATTCAAGGAGAAACACGCCAAGACACATATTAATCAAACTATCAAAAATTAAATACAAAGAAAAATTATTAGAAACAGCAAGGGAAAAACAACAAATAATATACAAGGGAATCCCCATAAGGTTAACAGCTGATCTTTCAGCAGAAACTCTGAAAGCCAGAAGGAGTGGCAGGATATATTTAAAGTGTTGAAAGGGAAAAACCTACAACCAAGATTACTCTACCCAGCAAAGATCTCATTCAGATTCAACGGAGAAATTAAAAGCTTTACAGACAAGCAAAAGCTAAGAGAATTCAGCACCACCAAACCAGCTTTACAACAAATGCTTAAGGAACTTCTCTAGGCAGGAAACACAAGAGAAGGAAAAGACTTACACTAAGAAACCCAAAACAATTAAGAAAATGGTAATAGCAACATATATATCTATAATTACCCTAAACTTATATGGATTAAATGCTCCAACCAAAAGACATAGTCTGACTAAATGGAAAAGACCTGTATATATGCTGTCTCCACGATCCCCATTTCAGACCTAAGGACACATACAGACTGAAAGTGAGAGGATTGAAAATGATATTCCATGCAAATGGAAATCAAAAAAAGCTGGAGTAGCACTTCTTATATCAGACAAAATAGACTTTAAAATAAAGACTATTACAAGAGACAAAGAAGGACACTACATAGTGATCAAGGGATCTATCCAAGAAGAAAGTATAACAATTGTAAATATTTATGCACACAACATAGGAGCACCTCAATACATAAGGCAAATGCTAACAGCCATAAATGGGGAAATTGACAGTACCACAATCACAGTAAGGGACGTTAACACCCCCTTTCACCAATGGACAGATCATCCAAAATGAAAATAAATAAGGAAGCACAAGCTTTAAATGATACATTAAATGATATGGACTTTACTGATATTTATAGGACATTCCATCCAGAAACAACAGAATACACTTTCTTCTCAAGTGCTCATGGAACATTCTCCCAGATAGATTATATCCTGGGTCACAAATCAAGCCTTGGTAAATCTAACAAAATTGAAATCATATCAATATCTTTTCCGACCACAACTCTATGAGACTAGATATCAATTACAGGAAAAAATGGGTAAAAATACATACACATGGAGGCTAAACACTACACTACTTAATAACCAAGAGTTCACTGAAGAAATCAAAGAGGACATCGAAAAAAATCTAGGAACAAATGAAAATGAAAACACGACAACCCAAAACCTTTGAGATGCAACAAGAGCAGTTCTAAGAGGGAAGTTTATAGCAATACAATCGTACCTCAAGAAACAAGAAACATCTCAAATAAACAACCTAATCTTACACCTAAAGCAATTAGAGAAGGAAGAACCAAAAATCCCCTAAGTTAGCAGAAGGAAATAAATCATAAATATCAGATCAGAAATAAATGAAAAGGAATGAAGGAAGCAATAGCAAAGATCAATAAAACTAAAAGCTGGATCTTTGAGAAGATAAACAAAATTGATAAACCATTAGCCAGACTCATCAAGAAAAAAAGGGAGAATATTCAAATCAATAGAATTAGAAATGAAAAAGGAGAAGTAACAACTGACACTGCAGAAATACAAAGGATCATGAGAGATTACTACAAGCAACTACATGCCATTAAAATGGACAACCTTCAAGAAATGGACACATTCTTAGAAAAGCATAACCTTCCGAGACTGAACCAGGAGAAATAGAAAATATAAACAGACAAATCACAAACACTGAAACTGAAACTGTGATTAAAAATCATCCATAACACAAAAGCCCAGGATCATATGGCTTTAGAGGAGAATTCTATCAAACATTTAGAGAAGAGCTAACACCTATCCTTCTCAAACTCTTCCAAAATAAAGCAGAGGGAGGAACACTCCCAAACTCATTCTACGAGGCCACCATCACCCTGATAACAAAGCCAGACAAAGATGTCACAAAGAAAGAAAACTACAGGCTATTATCACTGAAGAACATAGATGTAAAAATCCTCAACAAAATACTAGCAAACAGAATCCAACAGCATATTAAAAGGCTCATACACCATGATCAAGTGGGGTTTCTCCCAGGAATGCAAGGATTCTTCAATATATGCAAGTCAATCAATTTGATATACAATATTAACAAATTGAAGGAGAAAAACCATATGATCATCTAAATAGACACAGAAAAAGCTTTTGACAAAATTCAACACTGATTTATGATAAACACCCTCCAGAGAGTAGGCATAGAGGTAACTTATCTCAACATAATAAAGGCCATATATGACAAACCCACAGCCAACATTGTTCTCGATGGTGAAAAACTGAAACCATTTCCACTTATATCAGGAAAAAGACAAGGTTGTGCACTCTCACCACTCTTATTCAACATAGTTTTGGAAGTTTTAGCCACAGCAATCAGAGAAGAAAAAGAAATAAAAGGAATCCAAATCTGAAAGGAAGAAGTAAAGTTGTCACTGTTTGCAGATGACATGATACTCTAAGTAGAGAATCCTAAAGATGCTACCAGAAAACTACTAGAGCTAATCAATGAATTTGGTAAAGTAGCAGGATGCAAAATGAATGCAAAGAAATCTTTTGCATTCGTATACACTAATGATGAAAAATCTGAAAGAGAAGTTAAGGAAATACTCCCATATACAATTGCAACAAAAAGAATAAAATACCTAGGAATAAATCTACCTAAGGAGACTAAAGACCTCTATGCAGAAAACTATATGACACTGATGAAAGATATTAAAGATGATACAAACAGATGGAGAAATATACCATGTTCTTGGAATGGAAGAATCAACATTGTGAAAATGACTCTACTAACAAAGCAATCTACAGATTCAGTGCAATCCCTATTAAACTACCAATGCCATTTTTCACAGACCTAGAACAATAAATTTCATAATTTGTGTGGAAACACAAAAGACCCCGAATAGCCAAAGCCATCTTGAGAAAGAAAAATGGAGCTGGAGGAATCGGGCTCCCCAACTTCAGACTGTACTACAAAGCTACAGTAATCAAGACAGTATGGTAGTGGCACAAAAACAGAAATATAGATCAATTCAACAGGATAGAAAGTCCAGAGATAAACCCATGCACATATGGTCAACTTAATTTTGATAAAAGAGGCAGGAATATACAATGGAGGAAAGACACCCTCTTCAATAAGTGGTTCTGGGAAAACTGGACAGCTACATGTAAAAGAATGAAATTAGAACACTCCCTAACACCATACACAAAAATAAACTCAAAATGGATTAAAGACCTAGATGTAAGGCCAGACACTATCAAACTCTTAGAGGAAAACATAGGCAGAACACTCTATGACATAAATCACAGCAGGATCCTATTTGACCCACCTCCTGGAGAAATGGAAATAAAGACAAAAATAAACAAATGGGACCTAAGGAAACTTAAAAGCTTTTGCACAGCAAAGGAAAACATAAACAAGACGAAAAGACAGCCCTCAGAATGGGAGAAAATATTTGCAAATGAAGCAAATGACAAAGGATTAATTTCCAAAATTTACAAGCAGCTCATGCAGCTCAATATCAAAAAAACAAACACCCCAATCTAAAAATGGGCAGAAGACTTAAATATACATTTCTCCAAGGAATATATACACATTGCCAACAATCACATGAAAGAATGCTCATCATCAGTAATCATTAGGGAAATGCAAATCAAAACTGGAATGAAGTATTACTTCACACCAGTCAGAATGGCCATCATCAAAAAATCTACAAACAATAAATGATGGAGAGGGTTTGAAGAAAAGGGAACCCTCTTGCACTGTTGGTGGGTATGTAAATTGATACAGCCACTATGGAGGACAGTATGGAGGTGCCTTAAAAAACTAAAAATAGAACTACCCTATGATCCAGCAATCCCACTACTGGGCCTATACCCTGGGAAACCATAATTCAAAAAGAGCCATGTACCACAACGTTCATTGCAGGTCTATTTACAATAGCCAGGATGTGGAAGCAATCTAAGTGTCTACTGACAGATGAATGGATAAAGAAGATGTGGCACATATATCCAATTGAATATTACTCAGCCATAAAAAAAAGTGAAAGTGAGTTATTTGTAGTGAGGTGGTGTACTTAGAGTCTGTCATACAGAGTGAAGTAAGTCAGAAAGAGAAAATCAAATACCGTACGCTAACACATATATATGGAATATAAGAAAAAGAGTTCTAAAGAACCTAGTGGCAGGACAGGAATAAAGACGCAGAAGTTGTGAATGGACTTCAGGACACAGGGATGGGGTAGGGTAAGCTGGGGTGAAGTTAGAGAGTGGCATGCACATATATACACTACCAAATGTAAAATAGATAGCTAGTGGGAAGATGCCACATAGCACAGGGAGATCAACTTGATGTTTTGTGACCACCTAGAGGGGTCGGATAGGGAGGATGAGAGGGAGATGCAAGAGGGAGGAGATATGGGGATATATGTATACGTATAGCTGATTCACTTTATTTTAAAGCAGAAACTAACACACCATTGTAAAGCAATTATACTCCAATAAAGAAGTTAAAAAAAAAAAACCAACTAAACAAATTTAACATAGTGATTTTTCCTTTTAGTTTTTCACTGTAATCTTATATATGCAATATAATGAAATACACAATTTTCTGTGGTCCTTAAGAAAGTAAGTGATGAATCCTTAAACACTATATATAAAGGACTATTATCAAAAAGTACCTATATTAATAGTGTAAGGAATCTCTAAAATATCTTCCAAATTAGCTGTATTTTTGTTTATTCTCTTTCTTCTCCAAGAAGTGTGCCTGTTTTCTCATGTATGATATAAATTCACACCCTCATTTCGATCATTTTAATAATTATTTTAGATTGGTATATGGATGATGTATGCATAATGGTGGTTGATTTTGTCATTGCAATTCAAGCAGGTGAAGCAAAATTTTGTTTATATTTCTATATATAATAAAGCTAAAAATTTTTTAAAATATTCTACTCTATTTAGCCACAACTTTTAATATCCCATAAAGAGTATAATTTATAATTTAAAAAAATTCTTTGTGTTTATACCTCTATAGGGAGAAAGGAATAAGTATTAGTCGGAGTATAATAGTTTTCAGAAGGACTATCTTGTAAAATACTGTTTTCGTATGTATTTCTTGGTACTTACTTAGTAAAGAGTTATTTTAGCACTAGCATTTTTCTTATGTGTGCTACTTTAATGATACTATGCATCTTTTTTATTTAATTTCATTAGTAGTATTAAACATTAAATCCCCTAATGAACAGTTTGTTGAATACCCATTAAATTAAAAAGAAAGAAATAATCATTAAAATAATTAAGAAAACTATAGCTATTCTTCATAAATTCTCTCTAACCTGTGTTTTATAATATCTCACAAATACAAATCTGAGCTAATAGACGTTGTTTTGTTCAAAATTCTTGGTCTAATTTATAAGCTATAACACTATTGCCAAGGGAGAATTTGCCTTTTTGTGTTTGATTTTCAGATAATTCTGTTGCTTACTGACATAACACAAAGAGATGTTAAAGTGGAATGTAAAGAGGGTCTATAGATTAGAATTTCGTGCTTGTCATGAAATGGTTCTGTTTATGTAGTTTCCCAGTATGATCAATATCATTATCTTGAGGTTATTGAGTATATAGTCTTGTTTTGCCATATTCTGTACACATTGCAATTCAAGTCACAAAAGATGGCATTGTTTTGTGAAACTATAAGAGAAGATGCTAATCTGACAATTTCAGTGTGATTTACTAACTGTTATTACTCCATTTTACTTATTCATAAATCTCATAAAGATGGTAAGTTAGCATTTCACCCATTTCTTACAATAGGGTAGAGGAAGTAAAGGAGATGTGCAAATCCTTTATGCAGTTTTCTTCCATGAATCATCTTGGCTATTAAAGATTTGTGAACTCTCATTTTTGTGACAATAGTTTGTAAACAAAGCAGAAACTAGTTTGGCATGAATCTATTTTCTAGTGAATGGAAATAGTGAGAATATGAACAGGTCAATCTGTCCAATTCTAATGTAATATGAAGAATATTGGAAAAATAAAGATAATATTATTATGCATTGTATCATAACAATAAGGTAGCCCAAATAAGGTTCCTTTAGTAGCTGCTTGGCAATTTGCCTTTCATTCCTAAAGTACAGAATAAAAAGAAACAATATTTCATCTCTTTTCAATTTGGGGGGGAGATATGTGTGTGTGGATATTCTGCGTATTCTTATTAACAAATTGAGGCTCTTATCCAAAACAGCTAAATAATTTTGAGCCATTATTTTATATTTTTGAATTTCCAAATTATTGTCTCAATTGATTTTCTAAATTAGTGTATCTTTATAGCATCATAATCACACCCTCATTCATTTATCAATAGATATTACTTTTTCACTGATTTTTTTTATTAACCTTTAAATTGTCACTTGGGAATATTAAAAATTAACAAAAATAAGTTTATTATTTGAAATAAAGTAAAATATGGATGTAAAGTAATGTAAAGTGTGTATGTGTGTGGGAATCAGAAGAAGTTAGACTACCTGGAATTAAGACTTTGGCATTCTTGACTCTGCTGACAGATTAAATAAAATGAATATCTGGAATACAGGATAAAGTACAGATGAAGAAGGGAAAACGACTACAAGGGCACACATTCAGGCTTGAAATGTAAGGTAAATCAACAAAGGTTTCTAAAATATCAAAAAGCAATGATGTAGAATTACTGGGGGAAAAGTATCTGAAAGTTTGCAAATTAAGGGGGAGTTACTCTGTTGAAATATTAAACATTATCACAAACATAATATTTTACCAAATAACTGAGTAATTGGCATTCTATCTGAGACATTCATGTTATTTCCATGATTTTAATTTACTTTTGTGCCCTTTTAACATCATGCGAACAAAACCAAAATCTTACTTTAGATATAATGCCTAGTATTTTTTATTTTTTTGCAAAAGCAGAGAAAATAAGTTAGATTAAATTGCAAGTGTACTTGGTCCTAGAAGTGATAGCAAGATGATTAAATAGAAAAATGGGTATAAGTATGAATTTTCACTCCAAAAAATGAGAATGGAACACACCGTAATATTATTCTGGGGGAAGTTGAAATCACATTGCTAGGAAGAAGAAAGTTCCTCACAATGACTAAAAAAAGAAAACATTTACAGAGTTGCAAGGAGGGGGTGATAATTCCAGTATAGATTTGATAGTAGATAATTCTTCAAAATACTAGTGGTTTTGGTTGGTGAGCTACTCAATTCAAGAATTAGAGTGCCTGTAATTATGAATGGACAACTTAAATATCCCCTTCCAAGGAGATGTAAAAGCAGTTTTATTAATATAACTATTAAAATAGTTTTATATATTGAGAAACGAAGGGTGTTTCTTTGATGAATTCATTTTATCTTTAATTATGTTACATTTGTTATGGAAGCTATAATTCTAATTAGAAGACATAATTAGAGAAAATAATAAGGTTTTTATTTTAGGATAGGATAAATTTGGCAAGGAAATGTGGTAACCAGCATTCATCTTTCACATCTTACTAAAGGATTTATGCTTTTCCAAGACACATTCAGGCTAAAATCATGCTTGTGTTTTCATTAATGGGAGCAGAACAGTAATTCTTCAAGCTCATGATAAAAAAATGTATGCTACGTTGGACTTCCCTGGTGGCGCAGTGGTTGAGAGTCCGCCTGCCGATGCAGGGAACACGGGTTCGTGCCCTGGTCTGGGAGGATCCCACATGCCGCGGAGCGGCTAGGCCTGTGAGCCATGGCCGCTGAGCTTGCGCGTCCGGAGCCTGTGCTCCGCAATGGGAGAGACCACAACCGTGAGAGGCCCGCGTACCGCAAAAAAAAAAGAAAAAAAAAACAAAACGTATACTACGTGATATCAAGTTAGTATACAGTTTTGATGATCAGAGGTCAGAAAAGTATTCACAGTTTTCCTTTATGAAAAATGAGTTTGTTTACTTATTTTTACTAGGAAGGAAAAATGACACACAGAGACAATCTCAGTTTCCCTTTGGAAGCATACTTTACCCACTAATAAATGTTAAAATAGCAACATTAAAATTCTGCAAAGCCCTATTTATTTTTAACAGGAAAAAATGATGACTGGAAATGGTCTAAAATGTGAACATATTATATGCTATTTCAAAGTTAAGTTTGGACAATGTCCTTTTCAGATCCTTTTATATTTGTATGTATTTTTTCATAAAATATAGCTACTTGTTAGAACAATATTAATAATAACAGTGTAAATAGCTACCATTTTTTAATAACTAAGTATTACTGAGACTTTACTGAATGTCTTACTGAAATTAGTTAAAGATCCTAAATTAGGTACTGTTATTATCTCCATTTTACAATTTTTTTCTTTTTTGCGGTATGTGGACCTCTCACTGTAGTGGCCTCTCCCGTTGCGGAGCACAGGCTCCGGAAGCGCAGGCTCAGCGGCCATGGCTCACGGGCCCAGCGGCTTCGCGGCATGTGGAATCTTCCCGGACCGGGACACGAGCCCATGTCCCCTGCATCGGCAGGCGGGCTCTCAACCACTGTGCCACCAGGGAAGCCCTCCATTTTACAAACTTAAAGATTGAGGTTTTGAAAGTTTAAATCACTTGTCCCAACTTTGCAGTTATTAAGTAGCAAAGCTGAGACCTGAAAAAATTCTAACACTGTCCAAATCTATGTTATCTGCAAAAAGAGTGACAGGTGTTGAAATATTAGGAACTTGAATTCCACATTACTTATGGAAAAAATAACCAGGGGTGGCATGTCACTGCAAAGGAATTGTTGTGTTGCCAGATGAGAATGGAGTTCTCATTTTATAGGCAGCCTAATTGGCCTGTTATGGCCACAAAAGTGTTAAAGTTGGGAAGTGAACACAGGCAACCAGGGAACTAGAGAAGCATAACCTTTCCACAGGTTTTGTTTTAATATCTTTGAAGTTTCTTAGTATTTTGAACAGTGAAAGAGAATATATTATAAATAATTGTATAAAATGTCTGTTGTACTGAGATGCCCTATGTTTCCTCATACAAAGGAATATTCTCAGAGGATCTAAATTATAGTATTAAGGTTTTAAGTAGAGCTGCTCTTCAAAGTTCTCACTATGCGTCATTTGCAAATTAATCAACCTTAAGAAATACAAAATCACACAAACATTTTCTTGGTCAAATTGTTTCTGACATGTCCAAAATTAAGTCACAATTTATATGTTTCTAACTTTAAAAGGAAATCTATGTGGGACCTTATTCACCTACATAAACTGATTCATTTATTCTTTAACCTCTGGATCTCTGAGTATCCAGATGATCCCCTTCTCCCTTCTGCCTCCAAGTTGTATATAGAGTTTGCCTGCTACATAAGTAGAACACTTATCATATTGGGATTAACACAAACTAGAGAAGACCCAGGCTTCTGGACAACTCCACTCTAGATCCATCTAGCTCCTTTATAATTCATGAAGGCCACTGGGATGCCTTTCTATATTATCCCAATTTTCCTAGTTCTGATTAGTTTAGTTATGTTAAATTATACAATATGTCACACAACAAAAATTAATGAGATATGAATGCACATGGTCTGAGACATCATCTCTGAACATTATCTTCAAAACTGGAAATATCCAGTCCCACTCTTTATTCTAAATGTGTTACACTGAGTCAACACTTATCAAAATGTGGGGGAAAAGCCAGTCTAAGTAAAATCATTAAAGATCAGATTTTAAGGTCCCCTGTGGCATTCCCTTCATTCATACAATTAACTGCTATGTATTGAACACACATGTTGTGCTGGGCAATGTACTGAGCATTTGTGATTCAACAAGAATTAAAAAGTGTTCTCAGTTCTAGAGAGACTCAAATATCTTGCAATGGACTGTGTCAGTTTCCTTATGCTGTGAAACAAATTACTACACACTTTGTGGCATAAATGAACACCCATTTATTATCTCACATTTCTGTATTCCAGAAGGCTGGGCAGGCTCAGCTGGGCTCTTTAATTAAGGTATCACAAGGCAGAAGTCAATGTGGCCTCTTAACAGAGGGATGGAGGGAGAGTCAGATTCCAGGCACGTTCAGGTTGATGGCAGAATAAGTTCTCATTGTAGGACTGAGGTCCCATTTCCTTGCTGGCTGTCAGCTGAGAGTCTCTCTCAGATAGTAGAGGTCACCTTCAGGTCCTTCCCACATGGCCTCCTCCATCTCTAAACCAGGAAGAGCTCCCTGTTTTTCCAAATCTTTGACTTCCTTTTCTGTCCCCTGTTGGAAAAAAAAATTCTCTGCTTTTAAATGGTGCATTAAATTAGATTAGGCTCACTGGGTAATCTTTTTATTTACTATGAGTTGTAACCTCAGTTACAAAACGTTGTAACTTCAAAAAATTCTTTTGCTGTTACAAAGAGTGAGGGTCATTGGGGTCAACTTAGAATTCTACATACCACCAACACAGGAGTAGACTACAGAGAACAGACTTTGCAGAGATACCTTACATTCAAATTTGATGCCACACTACTCAGTAATGCAAACATCTAAATATAAAAAGAAATGTTATAAAACAAAAGGAAAAGGAAGACTGTGGGAAAGTAGCTAAAGGGGGTGTCAAGATTCTCTTTCCCACACTGAAGCTATTTAATAGTCTTATTTCTGAACTTGTTATTCCATATTCTGTTTCATGTTATACTCTTGATCTCTAGGTGTTTAGTTTTTATTGCTGCTACTGTTTATGTTGTTGTTTTTGTTAGCCAGCCGTATGTATTTGCTGTTAACATTATAAAAGATTTACTTTCTCTTGGGAAATTTTGCAGAAAGTTTTTAAATCTTTAATCAAGTGAGTGTCTCTGTGTTATCAGTCAGGGTTACACTAGAGAAAAACAACCAGTGGGTATATATACTAAAAATTTTATTGCCAGGAATTGGCTTACGAAAATGTAGGATTTGGTTAGGCAAGTCCAATATTTGAAGGATAGGCTATCAGAGGGCAGGCTGGAACTTTGGGGCACAGGCTGAAGCTGCTGTTCATACATTGCATTTCTTTCTTCCTTTTCTTTTCTTTTTTTTTTTTCTTAAGGGACGCCTCAAGCCCACCCAAATTATCACAACTATAAATACCTTCACAGCAGCACCTCAATTTCTGTTTGATTACATAGTTGGGTACTGTAGCCTAATTAAGTTGACATACAAAAAACACCATCACTAGTTCTTGTTTTTGTCTCTAAGGAAACAAAGACGCTTGCTTTCTTTGCAAAGTGTCATTACACCACACGCTATTGAAACTAGCCCTTCCTTTGTACACTGATTTCCTCAAATGCGTATTAGACCGTCAGACACCCATCCAGAAGTGTTGTGAGCAAGTGTGTGGTGGCCTGGTGCATGACTCAACCATCATGATAGTTTAGAAATGATCATCTGCTTGCCTATTTTATTTTGAGGAACAAAATAGGTAGACATGAATAGCACAAATAACACTACTCTACATATTTTATAACTTTGTTTTGACATTGCAGTAAGTTCAAAATCAACTCATACTTTTAAGTTCTAGAGCTGTTCACTGGTGTCCATAGTCAGGGTAGTAAAATGGTTTCAGGTCAAAAGCAAAGTGCCACACTATTGCATATTGTTTCTACTCAATTCTGTGTTTGCCCATATTCAGACAAAAGACCTTGAAGATGCTACAATGTAGAAAGGCAATGCTTATTAACTTGGCAAAGTTTTGTGCTTAGCTTGGTTCTGAGCAAATCTGTGTTTTTTCATGGAGACTTAGATTCCAAGCCTTCCCTAAGATTACTTCAATTCATGGATCATACTATAGAATGACAAATTGACACTTTCTTTCCCCTAGGTAATTTCTAAGTGTACAGATAAGAAGAGAAAGCAAAGGTCATCCATTGACTGAACATTGCCAAATGTTCAGTCAATAAACTTTTCTCTAAGAAACTATGGTATTGTCTTGAATGTTCCAAGATAAAAAATATTAAAAGCTTATTGCAGAGCTATAATCCTTTTTAGGTATTTTTAAATGTCATTTCAGTTGTGTTACCAATAATTGCTGTCACTGTCTTCATCATTTATTTATGCAGGTTACATAGGTCTGGAAAACTGGGAGGACAAAATGACTAGTTTTAATTGTTATATGAAAGAGCATATTGACATTTTTTTGTTTTCATATTGAATAATAATTCCCATTTATTTGTATTTGAGTAAAACATCTTTATCCAAAGCTTACATGCTGAGGTCAAATTCTTCCTGAGCAAAAAATACATTAAAGAGCTATGCTTTTGGGTGTCCCTGGTGGCGCAGTGGTTGAGAGTCTGCCTGCCGATGCAGGGGACACGGGTTTGTGCCCCGGTCCAGGAAGATCCCACATGCCGCGGAGCGGCTGGGCCCGTGAGCCATGGCCGCTGAGCCTGCGCTTCCGGAGCCTGTGTTCCGCAATGGGAGAGACCACAACAGTGAGAGGCCCGAGTACTGGAAAAAAAA